>NW_028270154.1:70530890-70830890 GCF_037043375.1 Chiloscyllium plagiosum | reverse complement strand
GAGTGTTTTACTGTGATACTAACTCCAGAACACTTTCCCTCGAGTACTTCACTGTGAGACTAACACTAAAACGCTTTTCCTGGAGTTCTTCACTGTGATACTAACTTTTCCTGGAGTGCTTCACTGTGATAAACTCCAAAACATTTTTCCTGGAGTGCTTCACTGTGATATTAGCTCCAAAACACTTTTCCTGGAGTGCATCACTGTGATACGAATTCCAGAAAACCTTTCCTTGGAATGCTTCACTGTGATACGAGCTTCAAAACACTTAACTTGGAGTGCATCACTGCGATACTAACCCTAAAACACTTTTCCTTGAGTACTTCACTTTGATACTAGCTCCAAAAGACTTTTCCTGGTGTGCATCACTGTGATACTAATTCCAGAACAATTTTCCTGGAGTGCTTCGCTGTGAAACTAACCCTAAAACACTTTTCCTGGAATGTACTACAGTGATACTAGCTCCAAAACACTTTTCCGGGAGTGCTCCCCATGCAACTAACCCCAAAGTACTTTGCCAGGAGTGCATCACAGTGAGAGCAACCCTAAAACACTTTTCCTGGAGTGCATCAGTGTGATACTAACACGAAAACGCTGTTCTCAGAGTGCTTCCCTGTGATACTAACTCCAAAACACTCTTCCTGGAGAGCTTCACTGTGATACTAACTCCAATACATTCTTCCTGGAATGCTCCACTGTGATACAAACTCCAAAACACTCTTCCTGGAGTGCTTCACTATGACACTAACCCTAAAACACATTTCCTGTAGTGCTTCACCGTGATACTAACTCCACATCACTTTTCCTGGAATGCTTCACTGTGATACTAGCTCCAAAACACTTTTCATGGAGTGCTTCGCTATGATACTAACCGTAAAACACCTTTCCTAGAGTGCTTCACTGTAATACTAGCTCCAAAACACTTTTCCTGGAGTGCTTCGCTATGATACTAGCTCCAAAACACTTTTCCTGGAGTGCTTCGCTATTATACTAGCGCTAAAACACTTTTCCTGGAGTGCTTCACTGTGATACTAGCTCCAAAACACTTTTCCTGGAGTGCTTCGCTATTATACTAGCGCTAAAACACTTTTCCTGGAGTGCTTCACTGTGATACTAACCCTGAGACACATTTCATTGAGTGCTTCACTGTGATACTAACTCCAAAACACTTTTCCCGGAGTGCATCACTGTAATACTAATTCCAAAAAACTTTTCCTGGAGTATTTCACTGTGATACTAATCCTAAAACACTTTTCCTGGAGTGCTTCACTGTGATACTAACTCGAAAACGGTGTTCCCAGAGTGCTTCCCTGTGATACTAACACCAAAACACTGTTCCTGGAGTGCTTCACTGTGATAAACTCCAAAACATTTTGCCTGGAGTGCTTCACTGTGATATTAGCTCCAAAACACTTTTCCTGGAGTGCATCACTGTGATACGATTTCCAGAAAACGTTTCCTTGGAGTGTTTAACTGTGATACGAGCTTCAAAACACTTAACTTGGAGTGCAACACTGCGATACTAACTCCAAAACACTTTTCCTGGAGTGCTTCACTGTGATACTAACTCGAAAACACTTATCGTAGAGTGTTTTACTCTGATACTAACTCCAGAACACTTTTCCTGGAGTGATTCACTGTGATACTAACCCTAAAACACTTTTCCTGGAGTGTTTTACTGTGATACTAACTCCAGAACACTTTTCCTGGAGTGCTTCACTGTGATACTAATTCCAGAACACTTTCCCTCGAGTACTTCACTGTGAGACTAACACTAAAACGCTTTTATTGGAGTTCTTCACTGTGATACTAACTCCAAAACACTTTTCCTGGAATGCTTCACTGTGATACTAACCCAAAAACACTTTTCCTGGAGTGTTTTACTGTGAGACTAACACTAAAACGCTTTTCCTAGAGTTCTTCACTGTGATACTAACTCCAAAACACTTTTCCCGGAGTGCATCACTGTAATACTAATTCCAAAAAACTTTTCCTGGAGTATTTCACTGTGATACTAATCCTAAAACACTTTTCCTGGAGTGCTTCACTGTGATACTAACTCGAAAACACTTTTCCTGGAGTGCTTCACTGTGATACTAACCCTAAAACATTTTCCTGGAGTGCATCACTGCGATACTAATTCCAGAACACTTTTCCTGGAGTGCTTCACTGTGATACTAGCTCCAAAACACTTTTCCTGAAGTGCTTCACTGTGATACTAACCCTAAAACACCTTTCCAGCAGTGTTATACTGTGATACTAACTCCAGAACACTTTTCCTGGAGTGCATCACTGCGATATAACTCCAAAACACTTTTCCTGGAGTGCTTCACTGTGATACTAACTCCAAAACACTTTTCCTGGAGTGCATCACTGCGATACTAATTCCAAAATGCTTTTCCTGGAGTGCTTCACTGTGATAATAACCATAAAACACTTTTCCTTGAGTGCTTCACTGTGATACTAATTCCAAAACACTTTTCCTGGAGTGCATCACTGTGATACTAACCCTAAAACACTTTTCCTGGAGTGCATCACTGCGATACTAACTCCAAAACACTTTTCCTGGAGTGCTTCACAGTGATACTAGCTCCAAAACACTTTTCCTGAAGTGCTTCACTGTGATACTAACTCCATAACACTTTTCCTGGAGTATTTCACTGTGATACTAACCCTAAAACACTTTTACTGGAGTGCTTCACTGTGATACTAACTCGAAAACACTTTTCTTAGAGTGTTTTACTGTGATACTAACTCCAGAACACTTTTCCTGGAGTGCTTCATTGCGATACTAACTCCAGAACACTTTTCCGGGAGTGCTTCACTGTGATACTAATTCCAGAACACTTTCCCTCGAGTACTTCACTGTGATACTAGCTCCAAAACACTTTTCCTGGAGTGCTTCGCTATTATACTAGCGCTAAAACACTTTTCCTGGAGTGCTTCACTGTGATACTAACCCTGAGACACATTTCATTGAGTGCTTCACTGTGATACTAACTCCAAAACACTTTTCCCGGAGTGCATCACTGTAATACTAATTCCAAAAAACTTTTCCTGGAGTATTTCACTGTGATACTAATCCTAAAACACTTTTCCTGGAGTGCTTCACTGTGATACTAACTCGAAAACGGTGTTCCCAGAGTGCTTCCCTGTGATACTAACACCAAAACACTGTTCCTGGAGTGCTTCACTGTGATAAACTCCAAAACATTTTGCCTGGAGTGCTTCACTGTGATATTAGCTCCAAAACACTTTTCCTGGAGTGCATCACTGTGATACGATTTCCAGAAAACGTTTCCTTGGAGTGTTTAACTGTGATACGAGCTTCAAAACACTTAACTTGGAGTGCAACACTGCGATACTAACTCCAAAACACTTTTCCTGGAGTGCTTCACTGTGATACTAACTCGAAAACACTTATCGTAGAGTGTTTTACTCTGATACTAACTCCAGAACACTTTTCCTGGAGTGATTCACTGTGATACTAACCCTAAAACACTTTTCCTGGAGTGTTTTACTGTGATACTAACTCCAGAACACTTTTCCTGGAGTGCTTCACTGTGATACTAATTCCAGAACACTTTCCCTCGAGTACTTCACTGTGAGACTAACACTAAAACGCTTTTATTGGAGTTCTTCACTGTGATACTAACTCCAAAACACTTTTCCTGGAATGCTTCACTGTGATACTAACCCAAAAACACTTTTCCTGGAGTGTTTTACTGTGAGACTAACACTAAAACGCTTTTCCTAGAGTTCTTCACTGTGATACTAACTCCAAAACACTTTTCCCGGAGTGCATCACTGTAATACTAATTCCAAAAAACTTTTCCTGGAGTATTTCACTGTGATACTAATCCTAAAACACTTTTCCTGGAGTGCTTCACTGTGATACTAACTCGAAAACACTTTTCCTGGAGTGCTTCACTGTGATACTAACCCTAAAACATTTTCCTGGAGTGCATCACTGCGATACTAATTCCAGAACACTTTTCCTGGAGTGCTTCACTGTGATACTAGCTCCAAAACACTTTTCCTGAAGTGCTTCACTGTGATACTAACCCTAAAACACCTTTCCAGCAGTGTTATACTGTGATACTAACTCCAGAACACTTTTCCTGGAGTGCATCACTGCGATATAACTCCAAAACACTTTTCCTGGAGTGCTTCACTGTGATACTAACTCCAAAACACTTTTCCTGGAGTGCATCACTGCGATACTAATTCCAAAATGCTTTTCCTGGAGTGCTTCACTGTGATAATAACCATAAAACACTTTTCCTTGAGTGCTTCACTGTGATACTAATTCCAAAACACTTTTCCTGGAGTGCATCACTGTGATACTAACCCTAAAACACTTTTCCTGGAGTGCATCACTGCGATACTAACTCCAAAACACTTTTCCTGGAGTGCTTCACAGTGATACTAGCTCCAAAACACTTTTCCTGAAGTGCTTCACTGTGATACTAACTCCATAACACTTTTCCTGGAGTATTTCACTGTGATACTAACCCTAAAACACTTTTACTGGAGTGCTTCACTGTGATACTAACTCGAAAACACTTTTCTTAGAGTGTTTTACTGTGATACTAACTCCAGAACACTTTTCCTGGAGTGCTTCATTGCGATACTAACTCCAGAACACTTTTCCGGGAGTGCTTCACTGTGATACTAATTCCAGAACACTTTCCCTCGAGTACTTCACTGTGAGATTAACTCGAAAACACTTTTCCTGGAGTTCTTCACTGTGATACTAACTCCAAAACACCTTTCCTGGAATGCTTCCCTGTGGTACTAACCCTAAAACACCTTTCCAGCAGTGTTATACTGTGATACTAACTCCAGAACACTTTTCCTGGAGTGCATCACTGCGATATAACTCCAAAACACTTTTCCTGGAGTGCTTCACTGTCATACTAGCTCCAAAACACTGCTCCTGGAGTGCTCCACTGTGATAAACTCCAAAACATTTTGCCTGGAGTGCTTCACTGTGATATTAGCTCCAAAACACTTTTCCTGGAGTGCATCACTGTGATACGAATTCCAGAAAACGTTTCCTTGGAGTGTTTAACTGTGATACGAGCTTCAAAACACTTAACTTGGAGTGCATCACTGCGATACTAACCCTAAAAGACTTTTCCTGGAGTGCTTCACTGTGATACTAACTCGAAAACACTTTTCGTCGAGTGTTTTACTCTGATACTAACTCCAGAACACTTTTCCTGGAGTGCTTCACTGTGATACTAACCCTAAAACACTTTTCCCGGAGTGTTTTACTGTGATACTAACTCCAGAACACTTTTCCTGGAGTGCTTCACTGTGATACTCGCTCCAAAACACTTTTCCTAGAGTGCTTCACTGTGATAATAACCCCAAAAACACATTTCCTGAAGGGTATCACTGTGATACTAACTCCAAAACACTTTTCCTGGAGTGCTTCACTGCGATACTAGCTCCTAAACACTTTTCCTGGAGTGCATCACTGTGATACTAATTCCAGTACACTTTTCATGGAGTGCTTCACTATGATACTAACCCTAAAACACTTTTCCTGGAGTGTTTTACTGTGATACTGACTCCAGAACAATTTTCCTGGTGTGCTTCACTGTGATACTAACTCCAGAATACTTTTCCTGGAGTATTTCACTGAGATACTAACTCCAGAACACTTTTCCTGGAGTGCTTCACTGTGATACTAACCCTAAAACACTTTTCCTGGAGTGTTTTACTGTGATACTAACTCCAGAACACTTTTCCTGGAGTGCTTCACTCTGATACTAATTCCAGAACACTTTCCCTCGAGTACTTCACTGTGAGACGAACACTAAAACGCTTTTCCTGGAGTTCTTCACTGTGATACTAACTCCAAAACACTTTTCCTGGAATGCTTCATTGTGATACTAACTCCAAAACACTTTTCCTGGAGTGTTTTACTGTGATACTAACTCCAGAACAATTTTCCTGTAGTGCATCATTGCGATACTAACTCCAAAACACTTTTCCTGGAGTGCATCACTGCGATACTAACTCCAAAACACTTTTCCGGGAGTGCTTCACTGTCAAACTAGCTCCAAAACACTGCTCCTGGAGTGCTTCACTGTGATAAACTCCAAAACATTTTGCCTGGAGTGCTTCACTGTGATATTAGCTCCAAAACACTTTTCCTGGAGTGCATCACTGTGATACGAATTCCAGAAAACGTTTCCTTGGAGTGCTTCACTGTGATACGAGCTTCAAAACACTTAACTTGGAGTGCATCACTGCGATACTAACCCTAAAACACTTTTCCTTGAGTACTTCACTGTGATACTAGCTCCAAAAGACTTTTCCTGGTGTGCATCACTGTGATACTAATTCCAGAACAATTTTCCTGGAGTGCTTCACTGTGATACTAACCCTGAGACACTTTTCCTTGAGTGCTTCACTGTGATACCAGCTACAAAACACTTTTCCTGGAGTGTTTCACTGCGACACGAGCTCCTAAACACTTTTCCTGGGGTGCATCACTGTAATACTAATTCCAGTACACTTGTCATGGAGTGCTTCACTATGATACTAACCCTAAAACACTTTTCCTGGAGTGTTTTACTGTGATACTGACTCCAGAACACTTTTCCTGGAGTGCTTCACTGTGATACGATCTCCAAAACACTTTTCCTGGAGTGCTTCACTGTGATACTAACTCCAGAATACTTTTCCTGGAGTATTTCACTGTGATACTAACCCTAAAACACTTTTCCTGGAGTGCTTCACTGTGATACTAACTCGAAATCACTTTTCTTAGACTGTTTTACTGTGATACTAACTCCAGAACACTTTTCCTGGAGTGCTTCACTGTGATACTAACCCAAAAACACTTTTCCTGGAGTGTTTTAATGTGATACTAACTCCAGAACACTTTTCCTGGAGTGCTTCACTGTGAGATTAACACTAAAACACTTTTCCTAGAGTTCTTCACTGTGATACTAACTCCAAAACACATTTCCTGGAATGCTTCCCTGTGATACTAACCCTAAAACACTTTTCCAGGTGTGTTTTACTGTGATACTAACTCCAGAACACTTTTCCTGGAGTGCTTCACTGTGATACTAATTCCAAAACACTTTCCCTCGAGTACTTCACTGTGATACTATCTCCAGAATACTTTTCCTGGAGTATTTCACTGTGATACTAACCCTAAAACACTTTTCCTGGAGTGCTTCACTGTGATACTAACACAAAAACACTTTTCTTAGAGTGTTTTACTGTGATACTAACTCCAGAACACTTTTCCTGGAGTGCTTCATTGTGATACTAACCCAAAAACTCTTTTCCTGGAGTGTTTTACTGTGATACTAACTCCAGAACACTTTTCCTGGAGTCCTTCACTGTGATACTAATTCCAGAACACTTTCCCTCGAGTACTTGACTGTGAGATTAACACTAAAACACTTTTCCTGGAGTTCTTCACTGTGATACTAACTCCAAAACACCTTTCCTGGAATGCTTCCCTGTGAAACTAACCCTAAGACACCTTTCCAGGAGTGTTATACTGTGATACTAACTCCAGAACACTTTTCCTGGAGTGCATCACTGCGATTTAACTCCAAAACACTTTTCCTGGAGTGCTTCACTGTGATACTAACTCCAGAATACTTTTCCTGGAGTATTTCACTGTGATACTAACCCTAAAACACTTTTCCTGGAGTGCTTCACTGTGATAATAACCCTAAAACACATTTCCTGGAGGGTTTCACTGTGATACTAACTCCAAAACACTTTTCCTGGAGTGCTTCACTGCGATACTAGCTCCTAAACACTTTTCCTGGAGTGCATCACTGTGATACTAATTCCAGTACACTTTTCATGGAGTGCTTCACTATGATACTAACCCTAAAACACTTTTCCTGGAGTGTTTTACTGTGATACTGACTCCAGAACAATTTTCCTGGTGTGCTTCACTGTGATACTAACTCCAGAATACTTTTCCTGGAGTATTTCACTGAGATACTAACTCCAGAACACTTTTCCTGGAGTGCTTAACTGTGATACTAACCCTAAAACACTTTTCCTGGAGTTCTTCACTGTGATACTAACTCCAAAACACTTTTCCTGGAATGCATCACTGTGATACTAACTCCAAAACACTTTACCTGGAGTGTTTTACTGTGATACTAACTCCAGAACAATTTTCCTGTAGTGCATCATTGCGATACTAACTCCAAAACACTTTTCCTGGAGTGCATCACTGCGATACTAACTCCAAACCACTTTTCCTGGAGTGCTTCACTGTCATACTAGCTCCAAAACACTGCTCCTGGACTGCTTCACTGTGATAAACTCCAAAACATTTTGCCTGGAGTGCTTCACTGTGATATTAGCTCCAAAACACTTTTCCTGGAGTGCATCATAGAACATAGAACATAGAAGAATACAGCGCAGTACAGGCCCTTGGGCCCTCGATGTTGCGCCGATCCAAGCCCACCTAAACTACACTAACCCACTATCCTCCATATACCTATCCAATGCCCTCTTAAATGCCCATAAAGAGGGAGAGTCCACCACTGTTACTGGCAGGGCATTCCATGAACTAACGACTCGCTGAGTGAAGAACCTACCCCTAACATCAGTCCTATATCTACCCCCCCCTTAATTTAAAGCTATGCCCCCTTGTAATACCCGACTCAATACGCGGGAAAAGGTTCATACTGTCGACCCTATCTAACCCCCTAATCATCTTGTACACCTCAATCAAGTCACCCCTAAACCTTCTTTTCTCTAGTGAAAACAGCCCCAAGTGCCTCAGTCTTTCCTCATACGATTTTCCTTCCATACCAGGCAACATCCTGGTAAACCTCCTCTGCACCCGTTCCAATGCCTCCACATCCTTCCTATAGTATGGCGACCAAAACTGCACACAATATTCCAGATGCGGCCGTACCAGAGTCTTATACAACTGCATCATGACCTCAGGACTCCGGAACTCAATTCCTCTACCAATAAAAGCCAGTACGCCATATGCCTTCCTCACCGCACTATTTACCTGGGTGGCAACTTTCAGAGATCTGTGTACATGGACACCAAGATCCCTCTGCTCATCCACACTACCAAGTATCCGACCATTAGCCCAGTACCCCATCTTTTTGTTATTCTTCCCAAAGTGAATCACCTCGCACTTAGCTACATTGAATTCCATCTGCCACCTTTCTGCCCAGCTCTGCAGCTTCTCTATATCCTGCTGTAACCTGCCACATGCTTCCTCACTGTCAACAACTCCTCCGACTTTCGTATCATCCGCAAACTTGCTCACCCAACCTTCTAACCCCTCTTCCAGGTCATTTATAAAAATGACAAACAGCAATGGTCCCAAAACAGATCCTTGCGGAACACCGCTAGTGACGGCACTCCATGAAGAAACTTTGCCATCAACTACTACCCTCTGTCTTCTTCCATCCAGCCAATTCCTAATCCAAACCTCCAACTCACCCTCAATGCCATATCTCCATATTTTCTGCAGTAGCCTACCATGGGGAACCTTATCAAACGCCTTACTAAAATCCATATATACCACATCTACCGCTTTCCCCTCATCAACCTCCTTCGTCACCTTTTCAAAGAATTCAATAAGGTTTGTGAGGCACAACTTGCCCTTCACAAAACCATGCTGACTATCCTTGATCACATTATTCCTATCTAGATGTGCATAAATCCTATCCCTTACAATTCTCTCTAAGACTTTGCCCACAACAGAAGTGAGACTCACCGGCCTATAGTTACTAGGGCTATCCCTACTCCCCTTTTTGAACAAGGGAACCACATTTGCTATCCTCCAGTCTTCTGGGACTACTCCTGTAGACAAAGAGGACATAAAAATCAAGGCCAATGGCTCTGCAATCTCCTCCCTTGCTTCCCAGAGAATCCTAGGATAAATGCCATCAGGCCCAGGGGACTTATCTATTTTCACCTTTTCCAGGATTTCCAACACCTCTTCTCTACATACCTCAAAGCCATCCATTCTACTTATTTGTGCCTCAGTATTCTCATCGACAACAATGCCCTGTTCCTGAGTGAATACTGAAGAAAAGTATTCATTCAGTGTCTCCCCAATCTCTTCCGCCTCCACACGCAACTTCCCCCTACTATCCTTGACTGGACCTATTCCTACCCTAGTCATTCTTTTATTCCTAACATACCTATAGAAAGCCTTAGGGTTTTCCCTAATCCTATCTACTAAGGACCTTTCATGTCCCCTCCTTGCTGCTTTTAGCTCTCTCTTCAGGTCCTTCCTGGCTACCCTATAACTCTCAATCGCCCCAATTGAACCTTCACGTCTCATCTTGAGATAGGCCGCCCTCTTCCATTTAACAAGGGATTCCAATTCCTTATTAAACCACGGCTCCCTCGCACGACCCTTTCCTTCCTGCCTGACAGGTACATAATTATCAAGGACACTCAATAGTTGCCCCTTGAACAAGTTCCACATATCATTTACACTCTTGCCTTGGAGTCTACTTTTCCAAGCCACACATCCTAAGTCATGCCTCACCGCATCATAATTTCCCTTACCCCAGCTATAATTCTTGCCCTGCAGTACACACTTATCCCTCTCCATCACGAGTGTAAAAATCACCGAATTATGGTCACTATCCCCAAAGTGCTCACCTACCTCTAATTCTAACACCTGGCCTGGTTCGTTACCCAGAACCAAATCCAGTATGGCCTCACCTCTTGTTGGCCTGTCTACATATTGTGTCAGGAAACTCTCCTGCACACATTGAACAAACACTGACCCATCTAACGAACTTGAGCTATAGCTTTCCCAATCAATATCAGGAAAGTTAAAGTCCCCCATAACAACCACCCTATTACTGTCACTCATCTCCTGAATCACCTTCCCAATCCTTTCTTCAATGATTCTAGGACTATTAGGAGGCCTGTAAAAGACTCCTAACAGGGTGACCTCAAATTTCCTATTCCTAACCTCAGCCCAAACTACCTCAGATGGCAAGTCCTCATCCATCGTCCTTTCCACCGCTGTAATACTATCTTTGACAAGCAATGCCACACCTCCCCCTCTTTTACCCCCACCTCTGACCCTACTAAAACATTTAAATCCCGGAACCTGCAACAGCCAATCCTGTCCCTGTTCTAGCCATGTCTCCGTAATAGCCACAACATCGAAGTCCCAGGTACCAACCAACGCTGCAAGTTCACCTACCTTATTTCGTATACTTCTTGCATTGAAGTATACACACTTCAAGCCACTTCCCTGTTTACAGGCACCCTCCTTGGAAATTGATGCCATGTTCCTCACCTCCCTACACTCCAGGCCCTGCACCCTGAAGCTACAATCTAGGTTCCCATGCCCCTGCCGAGTTAGTTTAAACCCCCCCCAAGAGCACTAGCAAACCTCCCCCCAAGGATACTGGTTCCCCTCAGGTTCAGGTGTAGACCATCCTGTTTATAGAGGTCCCACCGTCCCCAGAAAGAACCCCAGTTATCCAAAAACTTGAACCCCTCCCTCCTGCACCATCCCTGAAGCCACGCATTTAATTGTTCTCTCTCCCTATTCCTCGAATCTCTATCACGTGGCACGGGTAACAAACCAGAGACAACAACTCTGTTTGTTCTAACTCCAAGCTTCCAACCTAGCTCCCTGAAAGCCTGTCTAACATCCTCAGCACTCCTCCTACCTATGTCGTTGGTGCCAATGTGGACCACGACTTCGGGTTGCTCCCCCTCCCCCTCCAGGACCCGGAAAACACGATCAGAGACATCACGTACCCTTGCACCTGGGAGGCAACATACCAAACGTGAGTCTCTCTCGTTCCCACAAAACCGCCTATCTGTGCCACGAACTATCGAGTCCCCAATTACTACTGCTCTGCTCTTCTTCACCCTTCCCTTCTGAGTAACGGGGACAGGCTCCGTGCCAGAGACCTGAGCCCCGTTACTTACCCCTGGTAAGTCATCCCCCCCACAAGTATCCAAAACGGTATACTTGTTCTTGAGGGGAATGGCCGCAGGAGGTCCCTGCACTGGCTGCTTCCTCCCAGTCCCCCTCACTGTCACCCATCTATCTGCCATCTTTGGAGTTACTACTTCCCTATAACTCTGATCTATGACCCCCTCTGCCTCCCGAATGATCCGAAGTTCATCCAACTCCAGCTCCAGTTCCCTAACACGGTCTTGGAGGAGCTGGAGATGGGTGCACTTCCTGCAAGTGTAATCGGCAGGGACGTCGATGGCATCCCTCACCTCATACATGTTGCAGGAGGAACATTGCACTGCCTTCACTGCCATCCCTCTAAAGCTAACTGTTTAAACAAAAACTGTCTAAATAATACAAGCAAAATTCAGCACTTACCTGCTTGCCACAACAGATGTTATTATTAGGTTAGAGGAGGAGGGCGGGTGGGAGGCACTACCCGTGTAGTGCCTCGGGTTCCTCTCCTTCACGCTTTTAAAGGGGGAAAAAACTAACCCAGCTAAGCTTACACTAACTGCTTCCGGGTCTCGGCTGCCCCTCTGCTTGCCGTCACTTCCTCTGCTGCTCCCGCTCTTTCTGTGAAGGAGAGAGAAAACAAAACACCGATGCCCGCTACAGGTAAGTAATTTTGAAAAAAACTCTTACCTTAGCTGTAGTCTCCCGGGTTCACCTCAACTCAGCCGCTGCTCCCACTCAAATGACCGTTGGTGGTGAAACAGTGAGTATTTATACTCACAGTTCTCCTTCCCGGCTGCCCCTCTGCTTGCCGTCACTTCCTCTGCTGCTCCCGCTCTTTCTGTGAAGGAGAGAGAAAACAAAACACCGATGCCCGCTACAGGTAAGTAATTTTGAAAAAAACTCTTACCTTAGCTGTAGTCTCCCGGGTTCACCTCAACTCGGCCGCTGCTCCCACTCAAATGACCGTGATACGAATTCCACTGTGATACGAATTCCAGAAAACGTTTCCATGGAGTGCTTCACTGTGATACGAGCTTCAAAACACTTAACTTGGAGTGCATCACTGCGATACTAACCCTAAAACACTTTTCCTTGAGTACTTCACTTTGATACTAGCTCCAAAAGACTTTTCCTGGTGTGCATCACTGTGATACTAATTCCAGAACAATTTTCCTGGAGTGCTTCGCTGTGAAACTAACCCTAAAACACTTTTCCTGGAATGTACTACAGTGATACTAGCTCCAAAACACTTTTCCGGGAGTGCTCCCCATGCAACTAACCCCAAAATACTTTTCCAGGAGTGCATCACAGTGAGAGCAACCCTAAAACACTTTTCCTGGAGTGCATCACTGTGATACTAACACGAAAACGCTGTTCCCAGAGTGCTTCCCTGTGATACTAACTCCAAAACACTCTTTCTGGAGAGCTTCACTGTGATACTAACTCCAATACATTCTTCCTGGACTGCTCCACTGTGATACAAACTCCAAAACACTCTTCCTGGAGTGCTTCACTATGATACTAACCCTAAAACACATTTCCTGTAGTGCTTCACCGTGATACTAACTCAACAACAGTTTTCCTAGAGTGCTTCACTGTAATACTAGCTCCAAAACACTTTTCCTGGAGTGCTTCACTGTGATACTAGCTCCAAAACACATTTCCTGGAGTGCTTCGCTATTATACTAGCGCTAAAACACTTTTCCTGGAGTGCTTCACTGTGATACTAACCCTGAGACACATTTCCTTGAGTGCTTCACTGTGATACTAGCTCCAAAACACTTTTCCCGGAGTGCATCACTGTAATACTAATTCCAAAAAACTTTTCCTGGAGTATTTCACTGTGATACTAATCCTAAAACACTTTTCCTGGAGTGCTTCACTGTGATACTAACTCCAAAACACTGTTCCTGGAGTGCTTCACTGTGATAAACTCCAAAACATTTTGCCTGGAGTGCCTCACTGTGATATTAGCTCCAAAAAACTTTTCCTGGAGTGCATCACTGTGATACGAATTCCAGAAAACGTTTCCTTGGAGTGTTTAACTGTGATACGAGCTTCAAAACACTTAACTTGGAGTGCATCAGTGCGATACTAACCCTAAAAGACTTTTCCTGGAGTGTTTCACTGTGATACTAACTCCAAAACACTTTTCGTAGAGTGTTTTACTCTGATACTAACTCCAGAACACTTTTCCTGGAGTGCTTCACTGTGATACTAACCCTAAAACACTTTTCCTGGAGTGTTTTACTGTGATACTAACTCCAGAACACTTTTCCTGGAGTGCTTCACTGTGATACTAATTCCAGAACACTTTCCCTCGAGTACTTCACTGTGAGACTAACACTAAAACGCTTTTCCTGGAGTTCTTCACTGTGATACTAACTCCAAAACACTTTTCCTGGAATGCTTCACTGTGATACTAACTCCAAAACACTTTTCCTGGAGTGTTTTACTGTGATACTAACTCCAGAACACTTTTCCTGGAGTGCATCATTGCGATACTAACTCCAAAACACTTTTCCTGGAGTGCTTCACTGTGCTACTAACTCCAAAACACTTTTCCTGGAGTGCATCACTGCGATACTAATTCCAGAAAACTTTTCCTGGAGTGCTTCACTGTGATACTAACCGTAAAACACTTTTCCTTGAGTGCTTCACTGTGATACTAATTCCAAAACACTTTTCCTGGATTGCATCACTGTGATACTAACCCTAAAACACTTTTCCTGGAGTGCATCACTGCGATACTAACTCCAAAACACTTTTCCTGGAGTGCTTTACTGTGATACTAGCTCCAAAACACTTTTCCTGGAGTGCTTCACTGTGATACTAACTCCAGAACACTTTTCCTGGAGTATTTCACTGTGATACTAAACCTAAAACACTTTTCCTGGAGTGCTTCACTGTGATACTAACTCGAAAACACTTTTCTTAGAGTGTTTTACTGTGATACTAACTCCAGAACACTTTTCCTGGAGTGCTTCATTGTGATACAAACCCAAAAACACTTTTCCTGGAGTGTTTTACTGTGATACTAACTCCAGAACACTTTTCCTGGAGTGCTTCACTGTGATACTAATTCCAGAACACTTTCCCTCGAGTACTTCACTGTGAGATTAACTCGAAAACACTTTTCCTGGAGTTCTTCACTGTGATACTAACTCCAAAACACCTTTCCTGGAATGCTTCCCTGTGACACTAACCCTAAACCACTTTTCCAGGAGTGTTATACTGTGATACTAACTCCAGAACACTTTTCCTTGGAGTGCATCACTGCGATATAACTCCAAAACACTTTTCCTGGAGTGCTTCACTGTGATACTAACTCCAAAACACTTTTCCTGGAGCGCATCACTGCGATACTAATTCCAGAACACTTTTCCTGGAGTGCTTCACTGTGATACTAACCGTAAAACACTTTTCATTGAGTGCTTCACTGTGATACTAACTCCAGAATACTTTTCCTGGAGTATTTCACTGTGATACTAACCCTTAAACACTTTTCCTGGAGTGCATCACTGCGATACTAACTCCAGAACACTTTTCCTGGAGTGCTTCACTGTCATACTAGCTCCAAAACACTGTTCCTGGAGTGCTTCACTGTGATAAACTCCAAAACATTTTGCCTGGAGTGCTTCACTGTGATATTAGCTCCAAAACACTTTTCCTGGAGTGCATCACTGTGATACGAATTCCAGAAAACATTTCCTTGGAGTGCTACACTGTGATACGAGCTTCAAAACACTTAACTTGGAGTGCATCACTGCGATACTAACCCTAAAACACATTTCCTGGAGTGCTTCACTGTGATACTAACTCGAAAACACTTTTCGTAGAGTGTTTTACTGTGATACTAACTCCAGAACACTTTTCCTGGAGTGCTTCACTGTGATACTAACCCTAAAACACTTTTCCTGGAGTGTTTTACTGTGATACTAACTCCAGAACACTTTTCCTGGAGTGCTTCACTGTGATACTAATTCCAGAACACTTTCCCTCGATTACTTCACTGTGATACTAACTCCAGAATACTTTTCCTGGAGTATTTCACTGTGATACTAACCCTAAAACACATTTCCTGGAGTGCTTCACTGTGATACTAACTCGAAAACACTTTTCTTAGAGTGTTTTACTGTGATACTAACTCCAGAACACTTTTCCTGGAGTGCTTCATTGTGATACTAAACCAAAAACTCTTTTCCTGGAGTGTTTTACTGTGATACTAACTCCAGAACACTTTTCCTGGAGTGCTTCACTGTGATACTAATTCCAGAACACTTTCCCTCGAGTACTTCACTGTGAGATTAACACTAAAACACTTTTCCTGGAGTTCTTCACTGTGATACTAACTCCAAAACACCTTTCCTGGAATGCTTTCCTGTGATACTAACCCTAAAACACCTTTCCAGGAGTGTTATACTGTGATACTGACTCCAAAACACGTTTCCTGGAGTGCTTCACTGTGATACTAACTCCAGAACACTTTTCCTGGAGTATTTCACTGTGATACTAACCCTAAAACACTTTTCCTGGAGTGCTTCACTGTGATACTAACTCGAAAACACTTTTCGTAGAGTGTTTTACTTGATACTAACTCCAGAACACTTTTCCTGGAGTGCTTCACTGTGATACTAACCCTAAAACACTTTTCCTGGAGTGTTTTACTGTGATACTAACTCCAGAACACTTTTCCTGGAGTGCTTCACTGTGATACTAATTCCAGAACACTTTCCCTCGAGTACTTCACTGTGAGACTAACACTAAAATGCTTTTCCTGGAGTGCTTCACTGTGATACTAACCCTAAAACACTTTTCCTGGAGTGTTTTACTGTGATACTAACTCCAAAACACTTTTCCTGGAGTGCATCACTGCGATACTAATTCCAGAACACTTTTCCTGGAGTGCTTCACTGTGATACGAACCGTAAAACACTTTTCTTAGAGTGCTTCACTGTGATACTAATTCCAAAACACTTATCCTGGAGTGCATCACTGTGATACTATCCCTAAAACACTTTTCCTGGAGTGCATCACTGCGATACTAGCTCCAAAACACTTTTCCTGGAGTGCTTCACTGTGATACTAACTCCAGAATACTTTTCCTGGAGTATTTCACTGTGATACTAACCCTAAAACACTTTTCCTGGAGTGCTTCACTGTGATACTAACTCGAAAACACTTTTCTTAGAGTGTTTTACTGTGATACTAACTACAGAACACTTTTCCTGGAGTGCTTCATTGTGATACTAACCCAAAAGCACTTTTCCTGGAGTGTTTTACTGTGATACTAACTCCAGAACACTTTTCCTGGAGTGCTTCACTGTGATACTAATTCCAGAACACTTTCCCTCGAGTACTTCACTGTGAGATTAACACTAAAACACTTTTACTGGAGTTCTTCACTGTGATACTAACTCCAAAACACCTTTCCTGGAATGCTTCCCTGTGATACTAACCCTAAAACACCTTTCCAGGAGTGTTATACTGATACTAACTCCAGAACACTTTTCCTGGAGTGCATCACTGCGATATAACTCCAAAACACTTTTCCTGGAGTGCTTCACTGTGATACTAACTCCAAAACACTTTTCCTGGAGTGCATCACGGCGATACTAATTCCAGAACACTTTTCCTGGAGTGCTTCACTGTGATACTAACCGTAAAACACTTTTCCTTGAGTGCTTCACTGTGATACTAACTCCAAAACACTTTTCCTGGAGTGAATCACTGTGATACTAACCCTTAAACACTTTTCCTGGAGTGCTTCACTGCGATACTAACTCCAAAACACTTTTCCTGGAGTGCTTCACTGTCATACTAGCTCGAAAACACTGTTCCTGGAGTGCTTCACTGTAATAAACTCCAAAACAATTTGCCTGGAGTGCTTCACTGTGATATTAGCTCCAAAACACTTTTCCTGGAGTGCATCACTGTGATACGAATTCCAGAAAACATTTCCTTGGAGTGCTACACTGTGATACGAGCTTCAAAACACTTAACTTGGAGTGCATCACTGCGATACTAACCCTAAAACACTTATCCTTGAGTACTTCACTGTGATACTAGCTCCAAAAGACTTTTCCTGGTGTGCATCACTGTGATACTAATTCCAGAACAATTTTCCTGGAGTGCTTCGCTGTGAAACTAACCCTAAAACACTTTTCCTGTGCTTCGCTGTGATACTAACCCTGAGACACTTTTCCTTGAGTGCTTCACTGTGATACTAGCTACAAAACACTTTTCCTGGTGTGCATCACTGTGATACTTTTCCTGGAGTGTTTTACTGTGATACTGACTCCAGAACAATTTTCCTGGAGTGCTTCACTGTGATACTAGCTCCAAAACACTTTTCCTTGAGTGCTTCACTATGATACTAACCGTAAAACACTTTTCCTAGAGTGCTTCACTGTGATACTAACTCCAAACCTCATTTCCTGGAGTGCTTCACTGCGACACTAGCTCCTAAACACTTTTCCTGGAGTGCATCACTGTGATACTAATTCCAGTACACTTGTCATGGAGTGCTTCACTATGATACTAACCCAAAAACACTTTTCCTGGAGTGTTTTACTGTGATACTGACTCCAGAACAATTTTCCTGGAGTGCGTCAGTGTGGCATTAGCTCCAAAACACTTTTCCTGGAGTGCTTCACTGTGATACTAACTCCAGAATACTTTTCCTGGAGTATTTCACTGTGATACTAACCCTAAAACACTTTTCATGGAGTGCATCACTGTGATACTAATTCCAGAACAATTTTCTTAGACTGTTTTACTGTGATACTAACTCCAGAACACTTTTCCTGGAGTGCTTCACTGTGATACACTGGAGTGTACTACAGTGATACTAGCTCCAAAACACTTTTCCTGGAGTGCTCCCCATGTGACTAACCCCAAAATACTTTTCCAGGAGTGCATCACTGTGATACTAACACGAAAACGCTGTTCCCAGAGTGCTTCCCTGTGATACTAACTCCAAAACATTCTTCCTGGAGAGCTTCACTGTGATACTAACTCAAATACATTCTTCCTGGACTGCTCCACTGTGATACAAACTCCAAAACACACTTCCTGGAGTGCTTCACTATGATACTAACCCGAAAACACATTTCCTGGAGTGCTTCACCGTGATACTAACTCCACAACACTTTTCCTTGAGTGCTTCACTGTGACACTAATTCCAGAACACTTTTCCTGGAATGCTTCACTGTGATACTAGCTCCAAAACACTTTTCCTGGAGTGCTTCGCTATGATACTAACCATAAAACACTTTTCCTAGAGTGCTTCACTGTGATACTAGCTCCAAAACACTTTTCCTGGAGTGCTTCGCTATGATACTAGCGCTAAAACACTTTTCCTGGAGTGCTTTACTGTGAAACTAGCTCCAAAACACTTTTCCTGGAGTGCTTCGCTATTATACTAGCGCTAAAACACTTTTCCTGGAGTGCTTCACTGTGATACTAACCCTGAAACACTTTTCCTGAAGTGCTTCACTGTGATACTAGCTCCAAAACACTTTTCCTGGAGTGCTTCACTATGATACTAACAGTAAAACACTTTTCCTAGAGTGCTTCACTGTGATACTAACTCCAAAACACTTTTCCTGGAGTGCTTCACTGCGATACTAGCTCCGAAACACTTTTCCTGGAGTGCATCACTGTGATACTAATTCCAGTACACTTTTCTGGAGTGTTTTACTGTGATACTGACTCCAGAACAATTTTCCTGGAGTGCTTCAGTGTGGCATTAGCTACAAAACACTTTTCCTGGAGTGCTTCACTGTGATACTAACTCCAGAATACTTTTCCTGGAGTATTTCACTGTGATACTAAACCTAAAACACTTTTCCTGGAGGACTTCACTGTGATACTAACTCGAAAACACTTTTCTTAGAGTGTTTTACTGTGATACTAACTCCAGAACACTTTTCCTGGAGTGCTTCACTGCGATACTAAACCAAAAACACTTTTCCTGGAGTGTTTTACTGTGATACTAACTCCAGAACACTTTTCCTGGAGTGCTTCACTGTGATACTAAGTGAAGAACACTTTCCCTCGAGTACATCACTGTGAGACTAACTCCAAAACACTTTTCCTGGAGTGCTTCACTGTGATACTAACTCCAAAACACTTTTCCTGGAGTGCATCACTGTGATACTTATTCCAGAACACTTTTCCTGGAGTGCTTCACTGTGATACTAACTCCAAAACATTCTTCCTGGAGTGCTTCACTGTGATACTAACTACAAAACACGTGTCCTGGAGTGTTTTGGAGTCAGTATCACAGGGAAGCACTCCAGGAAGAATGTTTTGGAGTTAATATCACAGTGAAGCACTCCAGGAAAAGTGTTTTGGAGTTAGTATCACAGTGAAGCACTCTGGGAACAGCGTTTTCCAGTTAGTATCACAGTGAAGCACTCCTGTCCTGGAGTGCATCACTGTGATACTAATTCAAGAAAACTTTTCCTGGAGTGCTTCACTGCGATACTAGCTCCTAGACACTTTTCCTGGAGTGCTTCACTGTGATACTAACTGGAAAACGCTTTTCCCAGAGTGCTTCACTGTGATACTAACTCCAAAACACTTTTCCTGGAGTGCTTCACTGTGATATTAACTCCAAAACATTCTTCCTGGAGTGCTTCACTGTGATACTAACTCCAAAACACTTTTCCTGGAGTGCTTCACTGTGATATTAACTCCAAAACATTCTTCCTGGAGTGCTTCCCAGTGATACTGACTCCAAAACACTCTTCCTGGAGTGCTTTACTGTGATACTAACACCAAAACACTCTTGCTGGACAGCTTCACTGTGATACTAACTCCAAAACACTCTTCCTGGAGTGCTTCATTGTGATACTAACTCCAAAACACTCTTCCTGGAGTATTTCACTATGATACTAACCCTAAATCCTGTCCTGGAGTGCTTCACTGTGATTCTAACCCTAAAACACATTTCCTTGAGTGCATCACTGTGATACTTATTCCAGAACACTTTTCCTGGAGTGCTTCACTGTGATACTAACTCCAAAACATTCTTCCTGGAGTGCTTCACTGTGATACTAATCCTAAAACACTTTTCCTAGAGTGCTTCACTGTGATACTAACTCGAAAACGGTGTTCCCAGAGTGCTTCCCTGTGATACTAACTCCAAAACACTGTTCCTGGAGTGCTTCACTGTGATAAACTCCAAAACATTTTGCCTGGAGTGCTTCACTGTGAAATTAGCTCCAAAACACTTTTCCTGGAGTGCATCACTGTGATACGAATTCCAGAAAACCTTTCCTTGTGGTGTTTAACTGTGATACGAGCTTCAAAACACTTAACTTGGAGTGCATCACTGCGTTCCAACCCTAAAACACTTTTGCTTGAGTACTTCAGGGTGATACTAGCTCCAAAAGACTTTTCATGGAGTGCATCACTGTGATACTAATTCCAGAACAATTTTCCTGGAGTGCTTCGCTGTGAAACTAACTCGATAACAATGTTCCCAGAGTGCTTCCCTGTGATACTAACTCCAAAACACTTTTCCTGGAGTGTACTACAGTGATACTAGCACCAAAACACTTTTCCTGGAGTGCTCCCCATGTGACTAACCCCAAAATACTTTTCCAGGAGTGCATCACAGTGAGAGTAACCCTAAAACACTTTTCCTGGAGTGCTTCACTGTGAAACTAACACGAAAACGCTGTTCCCAGAGTGCTTCCCTGTGATACTAACTCCAAGACACTCTTCCTGGAGTGCTTCACGGTGATACTAACTCCAATACATTCTTCCTGGACTGCTGCACTGTGATACAAATTCCAAAACACACTTCCTGGAGTGCTTCACTATGATACTAAGCCTAAAACACATTTCCTGAAGTGCTTCACCGTGATACTAACTCCAGAACACTTTTCCTGGAGTGCTTCACTATGATACTAACCCTAAAACACTTTTCCTGGAGTGCTTCTCTGTGACACTAATTCCAGAACACATTTCCTGGAGTGCTTCACTGTGATGCTAACTCCAGAACACTTTTCCTGGAGTGCTTCACTATGATACTCACCCTAAAACACTTTTCCTGGAGTGATTCACTGTGACTCTAATTCCAGAACACTTTTCCTGGAATGCTTCACTGTGATACTAACTCCAATACATTCTTCCTGGACTGCTCCACTGTGATACAAACTCCAAAACACTCTTCCTGGAGTGCTTCACTATGATACTAACCCTAAACACATTTCCTGGAGTGCTTCACTGTGATGCTAACTCCAGAACACTTTACCTGGAGTGCTTCACTATGATACTCACCCGAAAACACTTTTCCTGGAGTGATTCACTGTGACACTAATTCCAGAACACATTTCCTGGAATGCTTCACTGTGATACTAGCGCTAAAACACTTTTCCGGGAGTGCTTCACTGTGATACTAACCCTAAAACACTTTTCCTGGAGTGCTTCACAGTGACACTAATTCCAGATCACTTTTCCTGGAGTGCTTCACTATGATACTCACCCTAAAACACTCTTCCTAGAGAGCTTCACTATGACACTAACCCTAAACACATTTCCTGGAGTGCTTCACTGTGATACTAACTCTAGAACACTTTTCCTGGAGTGCTTCACTATGATACTCACCCTAAAACACTTTTCCTGGAGTGATTCACTGTGACACTAATTCCAGAACACTTTTCCTGGAGTGTTTCACTATGATACTCACCCTAAAACACTTTTCCTGGAGTGATTCACTGTGACACTAATTCCAGACCACATTTCCTGGAATGCTTCACTGTGATACGAGCGCTAAAACACTTTTCCTGGAGTGCTTCACTGTGATACTAACCCTGAAACACTTTTCCTTGAGTGCTTCACTGTGATACTAGCTCCAAAACACTTTTCCTGGAGTGCTTCACTGTGATACTAACTCCAAAACACTTTTCCTGGAGTGCATCACTGCGATACTAATTCCAGAACACTTTCCCTTGAGTGCTTCACTGTGGTACTAACTCCAAAACACTTTTCCTGGAGTGCTTCACTGTGATATTAACTCCAAAACATTCTTCCTGGAGTGCTTCCCTGTGATACTGACTCCAAAACACTCTTCCTGGAGTACTTTACTGTGATACTAACACCAAAACACTCTTGCTGGACAGCTTCACTGTGATACTAACTCCAAAACACTCTTCCTGGAGTGCTTCATTGTGATACTAACTCCAAAACACTCTTCCTGGAGTATTTCACTATGATACTAACCCTAAATCCTGTCCTGGAGTGCTTCACTGTGATACTAACCCTAAAACACATTTCCTTGAGTGCTTCACTGTGATACTAACTCCAAAACACTTTTCCCGGAGTGCATCACTGTAATACTAATTCCAAAAAACTTTTCCTGGAGTATTTCACTGTGATACTAATCCTAAAACACTTTTCCTAGAGTGCTTCACTGTGATACTAACTCGAAAACGGTGTTCCCAGAGTGCTTCCCTGTGATACTAACTCCAAAACACTGTTCCTGGAGTGCTTCACTGTGATAAACTCCAAAACATTTTGCCTGGAGTGCTTCACTGTGAAATTAGATCCAAAACACTTTTCCTGGAGTGCATCACTGTGATACGAATTCCAGAAAACCTTTCCTTGTAGTGTTTAACTGTGATACGAGCTTCAAAACACTTAACTTGGAGTGCATCACTGCGTTCCAACCCTAAAACACTTTTGCTTGAATACTTCACGGTGATACTAGCTCCAAAAGACTTTTCATGGAGTGCATCACTGTGATACTAATTCCAGAACAATTTTCCTGGAGTGCTTCGCTGTGAAACTAACTCGATAACAATGTTCCCAGAGTGCTTCCCTGTGATACTAACTCCAAAACACTTTTCCTGGAGTGTACTACAGTGATACTAGCACCAAAACACTTTTCCTGGAGTGCTCCCCATGTGACTAACCCCAAAATACTTTTCCAGGAGTGCATCACAGTGAGAGTAACCCTAAAACACTTTTCCTGGAGTGCTTCACTGTGAAACTAACACGAAAACGCTGTTCCCAGAGTGCTTCCCTGTGATACTAACTCCAAGACACTCTTCCTGGAGTGCTTCACGGTGATACTAACTCCAATACATTCTTCCTGGACTGCTGCACTGTGATACAAATTCCAAAACACACTTCCTGGAGTGCTTCACTATGATACTAAGCCTAAAACACATTTCCTGAAGTGCTTCACCGTGATACTAACTCCAGAACACTTTTCCTGGAGTGCTTCACTATGATACTAACCCTAAAACACTTTTCCTGGAGTGCTTCTCTGTGACACTAATTCCAGAACACATTTCCTGGAGTGCTTCACTGTGATGCTAACTCCAGAACACTTTTCCTGGAGTGCTTCACTATGATACTCACCCTAAAACACTTTTCCTGGAGTGATTCACTGTGACTCTAATTCCAGAACACTTTTCCTGGAATGCTTCACTGTGATACTAACCCTGAAACACTTTTCCTTGAGTGCTTCACTGTGATATGAGCTCCAAAAGGCCTTTCCTGGAGTGCTTCGCTATGATACTAACCGTAAAACACTGTTCCTGGAGTGATTCACTGTGACTCTAATTCCAGAACACTTTTCCTGGAGTGCTTCACTGCGATACTAGCTCCTAAACACTTTTCCTGAAGTGCATCACTGTAATACTAATTCCAGAACACTTTTCATGGAGTGCTTCACTATGATACTAACCCTAAAACACATTTCCTGGAGAGTTTTACTGTGATACTGACTCCAGAACAATTTTCCTGGAATGCTTCACTGTGATACTAACTCCAATACATTCTTCCTGGACTGCTCCACTGTGATACAAACTCCAAAACACTCTTCCTGGAGTGCTTCACTATGATACTAACCCTAAACACATTTCCTGGAGTGCTTCACTGTGATGCTAACTCCAGAACACTTTTCCTGGAGTGCTTCACTATGATACTCACCCTAAAACACTTTTCCTGGAGTGATTCACTGTGACTCTAATTCCAGAACACTTTTCCTGGAATGCTTCACTGTGATACTAACTCCAATACATTCTTCCTGGACTGCTCCACTGTGATACAAACTCCAAAACACTCTTCCTGGAGTGCTTCACTATGATACTAACCCTAAACACATTTCCTGGAGTGCTTCACTGTGATGCTAACTCCAGAACACTTTTCCTGGAGTGCTTCACTATGATACTCACCCTGAAACACTTTTCCTGGAGTGATTCACTGTGACACTAATTCCAGAACACATTTCCTGGAATGCTTCACTGTGATACTAGCGCTAAAACACTTTTCCGGGAGTGCTTCACTGTGATACTAACCCTAAAACACTTTTCCTGGAGTGCTTCACAGTGACACTAATTCCAGATCACTTTTCCTGGAGTGCTTCACTATGATACTCACCCTAAAACACTCTTCCTAGAGAGCTTCACTATGACACTAACCCTAAACACATTTCCTGGAGTGCTTCACTGTGATACTAACTCCAGAACACTTTTCCTGGAGTGTTTCACTATGATACTCACCCTAAAACACTTTTCCTGGAGTGATTCACTGTGACACTAATTCCAGACCACATTTCCTGGAATGCTTCACTGTGATACGAGCGCTAAAACACTTTTCCTGGAGTGCTTCACTGTGATACTAACCCTGAAACACTTTTCCTTGAGTGCTTCACTGTGATACTAGCTCCAAAACACTTTTCCTGGAGTGCTTCACTGTGATACTAACTCCAAAACACTTTTCCTGGAGTGCATCACTGCGATACTAATTCCAGAACACTTTCCCTTGAGTGCTTCACTGTGGTACTAACTCCAAAACACTTTTCCTGGAGTGAATCACTGTGAAAGTAACCCTAAAACACTTTTCCTGGAGTGCTTCACAGTGATACTAACTCCAAAACACTTTTCCTGGAGTGCTTCACTGTCATACTAGCTCCAAAACACTTTTCCTGGAGTGTTTTACTGTGATACTAACTCCAGAACACTTTTCCTGGAGTGCTTCACTGTGATACTAACTCCAAAACATTCTTCCTGGAGTGCTTCACTGTGATACTAATCCTAAAACACTTTTCCTAGAGTGCTTCACTGTGATACTAACTCGAAAACGGTGTTCCCAGAGTGCTTCCCTGTGATACTAACTCCAAAACACTGTTCCTGGAGTGCTTCACTGTGATAAACTCCAAAACATTTTGCCTGGAGTGCTTCACTGTGAAATTAGCTCCAAAACACTTTTCCTGGAGTGCATCACTGTGATACGAATTCCAGAAAACCTTTCCTTGTGGTGTTTAACTGTGATACGAGCTTCAAAACACTTAACTTGGAGTGCATCACTGCGTTCCAACCCTAAAACACTTTTGCTTGAGTACTTCACGGTGATACTAGCTCCAAAAGACTTTTCATGGAGTGCATCACTGTGATACTAATTCCAGAACAATTTTCCTGGAGTGCTTCGCTGTGAAACTAACTCGATAACAATGTTCCCAGAGTGCTTCCCTGTGATACTAACTCCAAAACACTTTTCCTGGAGTGTACTACAGTGATACTAGCACCAAAACACTTTTCCTGGAGTGCTCCCCATGTGACTAACCCCAAAATACTTTTCCAGGAGTGCATCACAGTGAGAGTAACCCTAAAACACTTTTCCTGGAGTGCTTCACTGTGAAACTAACACGAAAACGCTGTTCCCAGAGTGCTTCCCTGTGATACTAACTCCAAGACACTCTTCCTGGAGTGCTTCACGGTGATACTAACTCCAATACATTCTTCCTGGACTGCTGCACTGTGATACAAATTCCAAAACACACTTCCTGGAGTGCTTCACTATGATACTAAGCCTAAAACACATTTCCTGAAGTGCTTCACCGTGATACTAACTCCAGAACACTTTTCCTGGAGTGCTTCACTATGATACTAACCCTAAAACACTTTTCCTGGAGTGCTTCTCTGTGACACTAATTCCAGAACACATTTCCTGGAGTGCTTCACTGTGATGCTAACTCCAGAACACTTTTCCTGGAGTGCTTCACTATGATACTCACCCTAAAACACTTTTCCTGGAGTGATTCACTGTGACTCTAATTCCAGAACACTTTTCCTGGAATGCTTCACTGTGATACTAACTCCAATACATTCTTCCTGGACTGCTCCACTGTGATACAAACTCCAAAACACTCTTCCTGGAGTGCTTCACTATGATACTAACCCTAAACACATTTCCTGGAGTGCTTCACTGTGATGCTAACTCCAGAACACTTTACCTGGAGTGCTTCACTATGATACTCACCCGAAAACACTTTTCCTGGAGTGATTCACTGTGACACTAATTCCAGAACACATTTCCTGGAATGCTTCACTGTGATACTAGCGCTAAAACACTTTTCCGGGAGTGCTTCACTGTGATACTAACCCTAAAACACTTTTCCTGGAGTGCTTCACAGTGACACTAATTCCAGATCACTTTTCCTGGAGTGCTTCACTATGATACTCACCCTAAAACACTCTTCCTAGAGAGCTTCACTATGACACTAACCCTAAACACATTTCCTGGAGTGCTTCACTGTGATACTAACTCTAGAACACTTTTCCTGGAGTGCTTCACTATGATACTCACCCTAAAACACTTTTCCTGGAGTGATTCACTGTGACACTAATTCCAGAACACTTTTCCTGGAGTGTTTCACTATGATACTCACCCTAAAACACTTTTCCTGGAGTGATTCACTGTGACACTAATTCCAGACCACATTTCCTGGAATGCTTCACTGTGATACGAGCGCTAAAACACTTTTCCTGGAGTGCTTCACTGTGATACTAACCCTGAAACACTTTTCCTTGAGTGCTTCACTGTGATACTAGCTCCAAAACACTTTTCCTGGAGTGCTTCACTGTGATACTAACTCCAAAACACTTTTCCTGGAGTGCATCACTGCGATACTAATTCCAGAACACTTTCCCTTGAGTGCTTCACTGTGGTACTAACTCCAAAACACTTTTCCTGGAGTGCTTCACTGTGATATTAACTCCAAAACATTCTTCCTGGAGTGCTTCCCTGTGATACTGACTCCAAAACACTCTTCCTGGAGTACTTTACTGTGATACTAACACCAAAACACTCTTGCTGGACAGCTTCACTGTGATACTAACTCCAAAACACTCTTCCTGGAGTGCTTCATTGTGATACTAACTCCAAAACACTCTTCCTGGAGTATTTCACTATGATACTAACCCTAAATCCTGTCCTGGAGTGCTTCACTGTGATACTAACCCTAAAACACATTTCCTTGAGTGCTTCACTGTGATACTAACTCCAAAACACTTTTCCCGGAGTGCATCACTGTAATACTAATTCCAAAAAACTTTTCCTGGAGTATTTCACTGTGATACTAATCCTAAAACACTTTTCCTAGAGTGCTTCACTGTGATACTAACTCGAAAACGGTGTTCCCAGAGTGCTTCCCTGTGATACTAACTCCAAAACACTGTTCCTGGAGTGCTTCACTGTGATAAACTCCAAAACATTTTGCCTGGAGTGCTTCACTGTGAAATTAGATCCAAAACACTTTTCCTGGAGTGCATCACTGTGATACGAATTCCAGAAAACCTTTCCTTGTAGTGTTTAACTGTGATACGAGCTTCAAAACACTTAACTTGGAGTGCATCACTGCGTTCCAACCCTAAAACACTTTTGCTTGAATACTTCACGGTGATACTAGCTCCAAAAGACTTTTCATGGAGTGCATCACTGTGATACTAATTCCAGAACAATTTTCCTGGAGTGCTTCGCTGTGAAACTAACTCGATAACAATGTTCCCAGAGTGCTTCCCTGTGATACTAACTCCAAAACACTTTTCCTGGAGTGTACTACAGTGATACTAGCACCAAAACACTTTTCCTGGAGTGCTCCCCATGTGACTAACCCCAAAATACTTTTCCAGGAGTGCATCACAGTGAGAGTAACCCTAAAACACTTTTCCTGGAGTGCTTCACTGTGAAACTAACACGAAAACGCTGTTCCCAGAGTGCTTCCCTGTGATACTAACTCCAAGACACTCTTCCTGGAGTGCTTCACGGTGATACTAACTCCAATACATTCTTCCTGGACTGCTGCACTGTGATACAAATTCCAAAACACACTTCCTGGAGTGCTTCACTATGATACTAAGCCTAAAACACATTTCCTGAAGTGCTTCACCGTGATACTAACTCCAGAACACTTTTCCTGGAGTGCTTCACTATGATACTAACCCTAAAACACTTTTCCTGGAGTGCTTCTCTGTGACACTAATTCCAGAACACATTTCCTGGAGTGCTTCACTGTGATGCTAACTCCAGAACACTTTTCCTGGAGTGCTTCACTATGATACTCACCCTAAAACACTTTTCCTGGAGTGATTCACTGTGACTCTAATTCCAGAACACTTTTCCTGGAATGCTTCACTGTGATACTAACCCTGAAACACTTTTCCTTGAGTGCTTCACTGTGATATGAGCTCCAAAAGGCTTTTCCTGGAGTGCTTCGCTATGATACTAACCGTAAAACACTGTTCCTGGAGTGATTCACTGTGACTCTAATTCCAGAACACTTTTCCTGGAGTGCTTCACTGCGATACTAGCTCCTAAACACTTTTCCTGAAGTGCATCACTGTAATACTAATTCCAGAACACTTTTCATGGAGTGCTTCACTATGATACTAACCCTAAAACACATTTCCTGGAGAGTTTTACTGTGATACTGACTCCAGAACAATTTTCCTGGAATGCTTCACTGTGATACTAACTCCAATACATTCTTCCTGGACTGCTCCACTGTGATACAAACTCCAAAACACTCTTCCTGGAGTGCTTCACTATGATACTAACCCTAAACACATTTCCTGGAGTGCTTCACTGTGATGCTAACTCCAGAACACTTTTCCTGGAGTGCTTCACTATGATACTCACCCTAAAACACTTTTCCTGGAGTGATTCACTGTGACTCTAATTCCAGAACACTTTTCCTGGAATGCTTCACTGTGATACTAACTCCAATACATTCTTCCTGGACTGCTCCACTGTGATACAAACTCCAAAACACTCTTCCTGGAGTGCTTCACTATGATACTAACCCTAAACACATTTCCTGGAGTGCTTCACTGTGATGCTAACTCCAGAACACTTTTCCTGGAGTGCTTCACTATGATACTCACCCTGAAACACTTTTCCTGGAGTGATTCACTGTGACACTAATTCCAGAACACATTTCCTGGAATGCTTCACTGTGATACTAGCGCTAAAACACTTTTCCGGGAGTGCTTCACTGTGATACTAACCCTAAAACACTTTTCCTGGAGTGCTTCACAGTGACACTAATTCCAGATCACTTTTCCTGGAGTGCTTCACTATGATACTCACCCTAAAACACTCTTCCTAGAGAGCTTCACTATGACACTAACCCTAAACACATTTCCTGGAGTGCTTCACTGTGATACTAACTCCAGAACACTTTTCCTGGAGTGTTTCACTATGATACTCACCCTAAAACACTTTTCCTGGAGTGATTCACTGTGACACTAATTCCAGACCACATTTCCTGGAATGCTTCACTGTGATACGAGCGCTAAAACACTTTTCCTGGAGTGCTTCACTGTGATACTAACCCTGAAACACTTTTCCTTGAGTGCTTCACTGTGATACTAGCTCCAAAACACTTTTCCTGGAGTGCTTCACTGTGATACTAACTCCAAAACACTTTTCCTGGAGTGCATCACTGCGATACTAATTCCAGAACACTTTCCCTTGAGTGCTTCACTGTGGTACTAACTCCAAAACACTTTTCCTGGAGTGAATCACTGTGAAAGTAACCCTAAAACACTTTTCCTGGAGTGCTTCACAGTGATACTAACTCCAAAACACTTTTCCTGGAGTGCTTCACTGTCATACTAGCTCCAAAACACTTTTCCTGGAGTGTTTTACTGTGATACTAACTCCAGAACACTTTTTCCTCGAGTGCATCACTGTGATACTAACTCCAAAACACATTTCCTGGAGTGCTTCACTGTGATACTACCTCCAGAACACTTTTCCTCGAGTGCATCACTGTGATACAAACTCCAAAACACTCTTCCTGGAGTGCTTCACTATGATACTAACCCTAAACACATTTCCTGGAGTGCTTCACTATGATACAAACTCCAAAACACTCTTCCTGGAGTGCTTCACTATGATACTAACCCTAAACACATTTCCTGGAGTGCTTCACGATGATACTCACCCTAAAACACTTTTCCTGGAGTGATTCACTGTGACACTAATTCCAGAACACATTACCTGGAATGCTTCACTGTGATACTAGCGCTAAAACACTTTTCCTGGAGTGCTTCACTTTGATACTAACCCTAAAACACTTTTCCTGGAGTGCTTCACAGTGACACTAATTCCAGATCACTTTTCCTGGAGTGCTTCACTATGATACTCACCCTAAAACACTCTTCCTGGATTGCTTCACGATGATACTAACCCTAAACACATTTCCTGGAGTGCTTCACTGTGATGCTAACTCCAGAACACTTTTCCTGGAGTGCTTCACTATGATACTCACCCTAAAACACTTTTCCTGGAGTGTTTTACTGTGATAATAACTCCAGAACACTTTTCCTGGAGTGATTCACTGTGACACTAATTCCAGAACACTTTTCCTGGAATGCTTCACTGTGATACTAACTCCAATACATTGTTCCTGGACTGCTCCACTGTGATACAAACTCCAAAACACTCTTCCTGGAGTGCTTCACTATGATACTAACCTGAAACACATTTCCTGGAGTGCTTCACTGTGATGCTAACTCCAGAACACTTTTCCTGGAGTGCTTCACTATGATACTCACCCTAAAACATCTTTCCTGGAGTGATTCACTGTGACACTAATTCCAGAACACATTTCCTGGAATGCTTCACTGTGATACTAGCGCTAAAACACTTTTCCGGGAGTGCTTCACTGTGATACTAACCCTAAAACACTTTTCCTGGAGTGCTTCACAGTGACACTAATTCCAGATCACTTTTCCTGGAGTGCTTCACTATGATACTCACCCTAAAACACTCTTCCTAGAGAGCTTCACTATGACACTAACCCTAAACACATTTCCTGGAGTGCTTCACTGTGATACTAACTCCAGAACACTTTTCCTGGAGTGCTTCACTATGATACTCACCCTAAAACACTCTTCCTGGATTGCTTCACTATGATACTAACCCGAAACACATTTCCTGCAGTGCTTCACTGTGATACTCACCCTAAAACACTTTTCCTGGAGTGTTTTACTGTGATAATAACTCCAGAACACTTTTCCTGGAGTGATTCACTGTGACACTAATTCCAGAACAATTTTCCTGGAATGCTTCACTGTGATACTAACTCCAAAACACTCTTCCTGGAGTGCTTCACTATGATACTAACCCTAAACACATTTCCTGGAGTGCTTCACTGTGATGCTAACTCCAGAACACTTTTCCTGGAGTGCTTCACTATGATACTCACCGGAAAACACTTTTCCTGGAGTGATTCACTGTGACACTAATTCCAGAACACATTTCCTGGAATGCTTCACTGTGATACTAGCGCTAAAACACTTTTCCGGGAGTGCTTCACTGTGATACTAACCCTAAAACACTTTTCCTGGAGTGCTTCACAGTGACACTAATTCCAGATCACTTTTCCTGGAGTGCTTCACTATGATACTCACCCTAAAACACTCTTTCTAGAGAGCTTCACTATGACACTAACCCTAAACACATTTCCTGGAGTGCTTCACTGTGATACTAACTCCAGAACACTTTTCCTGGAGTGCTTCACTATGATACTCACCCTAAAACACTTTTCCTGGAGTGATTCACTGTGACGCTAATTCCAGACCACATTTCCTGGAATGCTTCACTGTGATACGAGCGCTAAAACACTTTTCCTGGAGTGCTTCACTGTGATACTAACCCTGAAACACATTTCCTTGAGTGCTTCACTGTGATACTAGCTCCAAAACACTTTTCCTGGAGTGCTTCACTGTGATACTAACTCCAAAACACTTTTCCTGGAGTGCATCACTGCGATACTAATTCCAGAACACTTTCCCTTGAGTGCTTCACTGTGGTACTAACTCCAAAACACTTTTCCTGGAGTGAATCACTGTGATACTCACCCTAAAACACTTTTCCTGGAGTGCTTCACAGTGATACTAACTCCAAAACACTTTTCCTGGAGTGCTTCACTGTCATACTAGCTCCAAAACACTTTTCCTGGAGTGCTTCACTGTGATACTAATTCCAGAACACTTTTTCTTGGAGTGCTTCACTGTGATACTAATCCTAAAACACTTTTCCTGGAGTGTTTTACTGTGATACTAACTCCAGAACACTTTTTCCTCGAGTGCATCACTGTGATACTAACTCCAAAACACATTTCCTGGAGTGCTTCACTGAGAAACTACCTCCAGAACACTTTTCCTGGAGTGCTTCATTGTGACACTAACTCCAAAGCACTTTTCCTGGAGTGCGTCACTGCGATACTAATTCCAGAACACCTTTCCTTGAGTGCTTCACTGTGATACTAACTCCAAAACACTTTTCCTGGAGTGAATCACTGTGATACTAACCCTAAAACACTTTTCCTGGAGTGCTTCACTGTGATACTAACTCCAAAACACTTTTCCTGGAGTGCTTCACTGTCATACTAGCTCCAAAACACTTTTCCTGGAGTGCTTCACTGTGATACTAATTCCAGAACACTTTTCCTTGGAGTGCTTCACTGTGATACTAATCCTAAAACACTTTTCCTGGAGTGTTTTACTGTGATACTAACTCCAGAACACTTTTTCCTCGAGTGCATCACTGTGATACTAACTCCAAAACACATTTCCTGGAGTGCTTCACTGTGATACTACCTCCAGAACACTTTTCCTGGAGTGCTTCATTGTGACACTAACTCCAAAGCACTTTTCCTGGAGTGCGTCACTGCGATACTAATTCCAGAACACTTTTCCTTGAGTGCTTCACTGTGGTACAAACTCCAAAACACTCTTCCTGGAGTGCTTCACTATGATACTAACCCTAAACACATTTCCTGGAGTGCTTCACTATGATACTCACCCTAAAACACTTTTCCTGGAGTGATTCACTGTGACACTAATTCCAGAACACATTACCTGGAATGCTTCACTGTGATACTAGCGCTAAAACACTTTTCCTGGAGTGCTTCACTGTGATACTAACCCTAAAACACTTTTCCTGGAGTGCTTCACTATGATACTCACCCTAAAACACTCTTCCTGGATTGCTTCACTATGATACTAACCCTAAACACATTTCCTGGAGTGCTTCACTGTGATACTAACTCCAGAACACTTTTCCTGGAGTGCTTCACTATGATACTCACCCTAAAACACTTTTCCTGGAGTGTTTTACTGTGATAATAACTCCAGAACACTTTTCCTGGAGTGCTTCACTGTGATACTAGCTCCTAAACACTTTTCCTGGAGTGCATCACTGTGATACTAATTCCAGTACACTTTTCATGGAGTGCTTCACTATGATACTAACCCTAAAACACTTTTCCTGGAGTGTTTTACTGTGATACTATCTCCAAAACACTTTTCCTGGAGTGCTTCACTGTGATACTACCTCCAGAACACTTTTCCTGGAGTGCGTCACTGCGATACTAATTCCAGAACACCTTTCCTTGAGTGCTTCACTGTGATACTAACTCCAAAACACTTTTCCTGGAGTGAATCACTGTGATACTAACTCCAAAACATTCTTACTGGAGTGCTTCCCTGTGATACTAACTCCAAAACACTGTTCCTGGAGTGTTTTACTGTGATACTACCTCCAGAACACTTTTCCTGGAGTGCTTCATTGTGACACTAACTCCAAAGCACTTTTCCTGGAGTGCTTCACTGTGATACTAACTCCAAAACACTTTTCCTGGAGTGAATCACTGTGATACTAACCCTAAAACACTTTTCCGGGAGTGCTTCACTGTGATACTAACTCCAAAACACTTTTCCTGGAGTGCTTCACTGTCATACAAGCTCGAAAACACATTTCCTGGAGTGCATCACTGTGATACTAATTCCAGAACACTTTTCCTTGGAGTGCTTCACTGTGATACTAATCCTAAAACACTTTTCCTGGAGTGTTTTACTGTGATACTGACTCCAGAACAATTTTCCTGGAGTGCTTCACTGTGATACTCTCTCCAAAACACTTCTCCTGGAGTGCTTCACTGTGATACTAACTCCAGAATACTTTTCCTGGAGTATTTCACTGTGATACTAACACTAAAACACTTTTCCTGGAGTGCTTCACTGTGATACTAACTCAAAACCACTTTTCTTAGAGTGTTTTACTGTGATACTAACTCCAGAACACTTTTCCTGGAGTGCTTCACTGTGATACTAACCCTAAAACACTTTTCCTGGAGAGTTTTACTGTGAGACTAACTCCAGAACACTTTTCCTGGAGAGCTTCACTGTGATACTAATTCCAGACCACTTTCCCTCGAGTATGTCACTGTGAGACTAACAATAAAACGCTTTTCCTGGAATTCTTCACTGTGGTACTAACTCCAAAACACTTTTCCTGGAGTGCTTCACAGTGACACTAATTCCAGAACACTTTTCCTGGAGTGCTTCACTATGATACTCACCCTAAAACACTTTTCCTGGAGTGAATCACTGTGACACTAATTCCAGAACACTTTTCCTGGAATGCTTCACTGTGATACTAACTCCAATACATTCTTCCTGGACTGCTCCACTGTGATACAAACTCCAAAACACTCTTCCTGGAGTGCTTCACTATGATACTAACCCTAAACACATTTCCTGGAGTGCTTCACTGTGATACTAACTCCAGAACACTTTTCCTGGAGTGCTTCACTATGATACTCACCCTAAAACACTTTTCCTGGAGTGATTCACTGTGACACTAATTCCAGAACACATTACCTGGAGTGCTTCACTGTGATACTAGCGCTAAAACACTTTTCCTGGAGTGCTTCACTGTGATACTAACCCTAAAACACTTTTCCTGGAGTGCTTCACAGTGACACTAATTCCAGAACACTTTTCCTGGAGTGCTTCACTATGATACTCACCCTAAAACACTCTTCCTGGAGTGCTTCACTATGATACTAACCCTAAACACATTTCCTGGAGTGCTTCACTGTGATACTAACTCCAGAACACTTTTCCTGGAGTGCTTCACTATGATACTCACCCTAAAACACTTTTCCTGGAGTGTTTTACTGTGATAATAACTCCAGAACACTTTTCCTGGAGTGCTTCACTGTGATACTAGCTCCTAAACACTTTTCCTGGAGTGCATCACTGTGATACTAATTCCAGTACACTTTTCATGGAGTGCTTCACTATGATACTCACCCTAAAAAACTTTTCCTGGAGTGTTTTACTGTGATACTGACTCCAGAACAATTTTCCTGGAGTGCTTCACTGTGATACTATCTCCAAAACACTTTTCCTGGAGTGCTTCACTGTGATACTAACTCCAAAACACATTTCCTGGAGTGAGTCACTGTGATACTAACCCTAAAACACTTTTCCTGGAGTGCTTCACTGTGATACTAACTCCAAGACATCTTTCCTGGAGTGCTTCACTGTCATACAAGCTCGAAAACACATTTCCTGGAGTGCTTCACTGTGATACTAATTCCAGAACACTTTTCCTTGGAGTGCTTCACTGTGATACTAATCCTAAAACACTTTTCCTGGAGTGTTTTACTGTGATACTAACTCCAGAACACTTTTCCTGGAGTGCTTCACTGTGATACTTGCTCCTAAACACTTTTCCTGGAGTGCATCACTGTGATACTAATTCCAGTACACTTTTCATGGAGTGCTTCACTATGATACTAACCCTAAAACACTTTTCCTGGAGTGTTTTACTGTGATACTGACTGCAGAACAATTTTCCTGGAGTGCTTCACTGTGATACTACCTCCAAAACACTTTTCCTGGAGTGCTTCACTGTGATACTAACTCCAAAACACTTTTCCTGGAGTGCTTCACTGTGATACTACCTCCAGAACACTTTTCCTGGAGTGCTTCGTTGTGACACTAACTCCAAAGCACTTTTCCTGGAGTGCGTCACTGCGATACTAATTCCAGAACACTTTTCCTTGAGTGCTTCACTGTGATACTAACTCCAAAACACTTTTCCTGGAGTGAATCACTGTGATACTAACCCTAAAACACTATTCCTGGAGTGCTTCACTGTGATACTAACTCCAAAACACTTTTCCTGGAGTGCTTCACTGTCATACAAGCTCGAAAACACATTTCCTGGAGTGCATCACTGTGATACTAATTCCAGAACACTTTTCCTTGGAGTGCTTCACTGTGATACTAATCCTAAAACACTTTTCCTGGAGTGTTTTACTGTGATACTAACTCCAGAACACTTTTCCTGGAGTGTTTCACTATGATACTCACCCTAAAACACTTTTCCTGGAGTGTTTTACTGTGATACTGACTCCAGAACAGTTTTCCTGGAGTGCTTCACTGTGATACTATCTCCAAAACACTTTTCCTGGAGTGCTTCACTGTGATACTAACTCCAAAACACATTTCCTGGAGTGAGTCACTGTGATACTAACCCTAAAACACTTTTCCTGGAGTGCTTCACTGTGATACTAACTCCAAAACACTTTTCCTGGAGTGCTTCACTGTCATACAAGCTCGAAAACACATTTCCTGGAGTGCTTCACGGTGATACTAATTCCAGAACACTTTTCCTTGGAGTGCTTCACTGTGATACTAATCCTAAAACACTTTTCCTGGAGTGTTTTACTGTGATACTAACTCCAGAACACTTTTCCTGGAGTGCTTCACTGTGATACTAGCTCCTAAACACTTTTCCTGGAGTGCATCACTGTGATACTAATTCCAGTACACTTTTCATGGAGTGCTTCACTATGATACTAACCCTAAAACACTTTTCCTGGAGTGTTTTACTGTGATACTGACTCCAGAACAATTTTCCTGGAGTGCTTCACTGTGATACTATCTCCAAAACACTTTTCCTGGAGTGCTTCACTGTGATACTAACTCCAGAACACTTTTCCTGGAGTGCTTCACTATGATACTCACCCTAAAACACTCTTCCAGGACTGCTTAACTATGATACTAACCCTAAACACATTTCCTGGAGTGCTTCACTGTGATACTAACTCCAGAACACTTTTCCTAAAGTGCTTCACTATGATACTCACCCTTAAACACTTTTCCTGGAGTGATTTACTGTGATAATAACTCCAGAACACTTTTCCTGGAGTGCTTCACTGTGATACTAGCTCCTAAACACTTTTCCTGGAGTGCATCACTGTGATATTAATTCCAGTACACTTTTCATGGAGTGCTTCACTATGATACTAACCCTAAAACACTTTTCCTGGAGTGTTTTACTGTGATACTGACTCCAGAACAATTTTCCTGGAGTGCTTCACTGTGATACTATCTCCAAAACACTTTTCCTGGAGTGAATCACTGTGATACTAACCCTAAAACACTTTTCCTGGAGTGCTTCACTGTGATACTAAATCCAAAACACTTTTCCTGGACTGCTTCACTGTCATACAAGCTCGAAAACACATTTCCTGGAGTGCATCACTGTGATACTAATTCCAGAACACTTTTCCTTGGAGTGCTTCACTGTGATACTAATCCTAAAACACTTTTCCTGGAGTGTTTTACTGTGATACTAACTCCAGAACACTTTTCCTGGAGTGCTTCACTGTGATACTAGCTCCTAAACACTTTTCCTGGAGTGCATCACTGTGATACTAATTCCAGTACACATTTCATGGAGTGCTTCACTATGATACTAACCCTAAAACACTTTTCCTGGAGTGTTTTACTGTGATACTGACTCCAGAACAATTTTCCTGGAGTGCTTCACTGTGATACTATCTCCAAAACACTTTTCCTGGAGTGCTTCACTGTGATACTAACTCCAAAACACTTTTCCTGGAGTGCTTCACTGTGATACTACCTCCAGAACACTTTTCCTGGAGTGCTTCATTGTGACACTAACTCCAAAGCACTTTTCCTGGAGTGCGTCACTGCAATACTAATTCCAGAACACTTTTCCTTGAGTGCTTCACTGTGATACTAACTCCAAAACACTTTTCCTGGAGTGAATCACTGTGATACTAACCCTAAAACACTTTTCCTGGAGTGCTTCACTGTGATACTAACTCCAAAACACTTTTCCTGGAGTGCTTCACTGTCATACAAGCTCGAAAACACATTTCCTGGAGTGCATCACTGTGATACTAATTCCAGAACACTTTTCCTTGGAGTGCTTCACTGTGATACTAATCCTAAAACACTTTTCCTGGAATGTTTTACTGCGATACTAACTCCAAAACACTTTTCCTGGAGTGCTTCACTGTGATACTAGCTCCTAAAAACTTTTCCTGGAGTGCATCACTGTGATACTAATTCCAGTACACTTTTCATGGAGTGCTTCACTATGATACTAACCCTAAAACACTTTTCCTGGAGTGTTTTACTGTGATACTGACTCCAGAACAATTTTCCTGGAGTGCTTCACTGTGATACTCTCTCCAAAACACTTCTCCTGGAGTGCTTCACTGTGATACTAACTCCAGAATACTTTTCCTGGAGTATTTCACTGTGATACTAACACTAAAACACTTTTCCTGGAGTGCTTCACTGTGATACTAACCCTAAAACACTTTTCCTGGAGAGTTTTACTGTGAGACTAACTCCAGAACACTTTTCCTGGAGAGCTTCACTGTGATACTAATTCCAGACCACTTTCCCTCGAGTATGTCACTGTGAGACTAACAATAAAACGCTTTTCCTGGAGTTCTTCACTGTGATACTAACTCCAAAACACTTTTCCTGGAGTGCTTCACTATGATACTCACCCTAAAACACTTTTCCTGGAGTGATTCACTGTGACACTAATTCCAGAACACTTTTCCTGGAATGCTTCACTGTGATACTAACTCCAATACATTCTTCCTGGACTGCTCCACTGTGATACAAACTCCAAAACACTCTTCCTGGAGTGCTTCACTATGATACGAACCCTAAACACATTTCCTGGAGTGCTTCACTGTGATACTAACTCCAGAAAACTTTTCCAGGAGTGCTTCACTATGATACTCACCCTGAAACACATTTCCTGGAGTGATTCACTGTGACACTAATTCCAGAACACATTACCTGGAATACTTCACTGTGATACTAGCGCTAAAACACTTTTCCTGGAGTGCTTCACTGTGATACTAACCCTAAACACATTTCCTGGAGTGCTTCACTGTGATACTAACTCCAGAACACTTTTCCTGGAGTGCTTCACTATAATACTCACCCTAAAACACTTTTCCTGGAGTGTTTTACTGTGATAATAACTCCAGAACACTTTTCCTGGAGTGCTTCACTGTGATACTAGCTCCTAAACACTTTTCCTGGAGTGCATCACTGTGATACTAATTCCAGTACACTTTTCATGGAGTGCTTCACTATGATACTAACCCTAAAACACTTTTCCTGGAGTGTTTTACTGTGATACTGACTCCAGAACAATTTTCCTGGAGTGCTTCACTGTGATACTCTCTCCAAAACACTTCTCCTGGAGTGCTTCACTGTGATACTAACTCCAGAATACTTTTCCTGGAGTATTTCACTGTGATACTAACACTAAAACACTTTTCCTGGAGTGCTTCACTGTGATACTAACCCTAAAACACTTTTCCTGGAGAGTTTTACTGTGAGACTAACTCCAGAACACTTTTCCTGGAGAGCTTCACTGTGATACTAATTCCAGACCACTTTCCCTCGAGTATGTCACTGTGAGACTAACAATAAAACGCTTTTCCTGGAGTTCTTCACTGTGATACTAACTCCAAAACACTTTTCCTGGAGTGCTTCACTATGATACTCACCCTAAAACACTTTTCCTGGAGTGATTCACTGTGACACTAATTCCAGAACACTTTTCCTGGAATGCTTCACTGTGATACTAACTCCAATACATTCTTCCTGGACTGCTCCACTGTGATACAAACTCCAAAACACTCTTCCTGGAGTGCTTCACTATGATACGAACCCTAAACACATTTCCTGGAGTGCTTCACTGTGATACTAACTCCAGAAAACTTTTCCAGGAGTGCTTCACTATGATACTCACCCTGAAACACATTTCCTGGAGTGATTCACTGTGACACTAATTCCAGAACACATTACCTGGAATACTTCACTGTGATACTCGCGCTAAAACACTTTTCCTGGAGTGCTTCACTGTGATACTAACCCTAAACACATTTCCTGGAGTGCTTCACTGTGATACTAACTCCAGAACACTTTTCCTGGAGTGCTTCACTATGATACTCACCCTAAAACACTTTTCCTGGAGTGTTTTACTGTGATAATAACTCCAGAACACTTTTCCTGGAGTGCTTCACTGTGATACTAGCTCCTAAACACTTTTCCTGGAGTGCATCACTGTGATACTAATTCCAGTACACTTTTCATGGAGTGCTTCACTATGATACTAACCCTAAAAAACGTTTCCTGGAGTGTTTTACTGTGATACTGACTCCAGAACATTTTTCCTGGAGTGCTTCACTGTGATACTATCTCCAAAACACTTTTCCTGGAGTGCTTCACTGTGATACTAACTCCAAAACACATTTCCTGGAGTGAGTCACTGTGATACTAACCCTAAAACACTTTTCCTGGAGTGCTTCACTGTGATACTAACTCCAAAACACTTTTCCTGGAGTGCTTCACTGTCATACAAGCTCGAAAACACATTTCCTGGAGTGCTTCACTGTGATACTAATTCCAGAACACTTTTCCTTGGAGTGCTTCACTGTGATACTAATCCTAAAACACATTTCCTGGAGTGTTTTACTGTGATACTAACTCCGGAACACTTTTCCTGGAGTGCTTCACTGTGATACTTGCTCCTAAACACTTTTCCTGGAGTGCATCACTGTGATACTAATTCCAGTACACTTTTCATGGAGTGCTTCACTATGATACTAACCCTAAAACACTTTTCCTGGAGTGTTTTACTGTGATACTGACTCCAGAACAATTTTCCTGGAGTGCTTCACTGTGATACTATCTCCAAAACACTTTTCCTGGAGTGCGTCACTGTGATACTAACTCCAGAACACTTTTCCTGGAGTGCTTCACTATGATACTCACCCTAAAACACTCTTCCAGGAGTGCTTCACTATGATACTAACCCTAAACACATTTCCTGGAGTGCTTCACTGTGATACTAACTCCAGAACACTTTTCCTGGAGTGCTTCACTATGATACTCACCCTAAAACACTTTTCCTGGAGTGATTTACTGTGATAATAACTCCAGAACACTTTTCCTGGAGTGCTTCACTGTGATACTAGCTTCTAAACACTTTTCCTGGAGTGCATCACTGTGATACTAATTCCAGTACACTTTTCATGTCGTGCTTCACTATGATACTAACCCTAAAACACTTTTCCTGGAGTGTTTTACTGTGATACTGACTCCAGAACAATTTTCCTGGAGTGCTTCACTGTGATACTATCTCCAAAACACTTTTCCTGGAGTGCTTCACTGTGATACTAACTCCAAAACACTTTTCCTGGAGTGAATCACTGTGATACTAACCCTAAAACACTTTTCCTGGAGTGCTTCACTGTGATACTAACTCCAAAACACTTTTCCTGGAGTGCTTCACTGTCAGACAAGCTCAAAAACACATTTCCTGGAGTGCTTCACTGTGATACTAATTCCAGAACACTTTTCCTTGGAGTGCTTCACTGTGATACTAATCCTAAAACACTTTTCCTGGAGTGTTTTACTGTGATACTAACTCCAGAACACTTTTCCTGGAGTGCTTCACTGTGATACTAGCTCCTAAACACTTTTCCTGGAGTGCATCACTGTGATACTAATTCCAGTACACTTTTCATGGAGTGCTTCACGATGATACTAATTCTAAAACACTTTTCCTGGAGTGTTTTGCTGTGATACTGACTCCAGAACAATTTTCCTGGAGTGCTTCACTGTGATACTAACCCTAAAACACTTTTCCTGGAGAGTTTTACTGTGAGACTAACTCCAGAACACTTTTCCTGGAGAGCTTCACTGTGATACTAATTCCAGACCACTTTCCCTCGAGTATGTCACTGTGAGACTAACAATAAAACGCTTTTCCTGGAGTTCTTCACTGTGATACTAACTCCAAAACACTTTTCCTGGAGTGCTTCACAGTGACACTAATACCAGAACACTTTTCCTGGAGTGCTTCACTATGATACTCACCCGAAAACACTTTTCCTGGAGTGATTCACTGTGACACTAATTCCAGAACACTTTTCCTGGAATGCTTCACTGTGATACTCTCTCCAAAACACTTCTCCTGGAGTGCTTCACTGTGATACTAACTCCAGAATACTTTTCCTGGAGTATTTCACTGTGATACTAACACTAAAACACTTTTCCTGGAGTGCTTCACTGTGATACTAACCCTAAAACACTTTTCCTGGAGAGTTTTACTGTGAGACTAACTCCAGAACACTTTTCCTGGAGAGCTTCACTGTGATACTAATTCCAGACCACTTTCCCTCGAGTATGTCACTGTGAGACTAACAATAAAACGCTTTTCCTGGAGTTCTTCACTGTGATACTAACTCCAAAACACTTTTCCTGGAGTGCTTCACTATGATACTCACCCTAAAACACTTTTCCTGGAGTGATTCACTGTGACACTAATTCCAGAACACTTTTCCTGGAATGCTTCACTGTGATACTAACTCCAATACATTCTTCCTGGACTGCTCCACTGTGATACAAACTCCAAAACACTCTTCCTGGAGTGCTTCACTATGATACGAACCCTAAACACATTTCCTGGAGTGCTTCACTGTGATACTAACTCCAGAAAACTTTTCCAGGAGTGCTTCACTATGATACTCACCCTGAAACACATTTCCTGGAGTGATTCACTGTGACACTAATTCCAGAACACATTACCTGGAATACTTCACTGTGATACTAGCGCTAAAACACTTTTCCTGGAGTGCTTCACTGTGATACTAACCCTAAACACATTTCCTGGAGTGCTTCACTGTGATACTAACTCCAGAACACTTTTCCTGGAGTGCTTCACTATAATACTCACCCTAAAACACTTTTCCTGGAGTGTTTTACTGTGATAATAACTCCAGAACACTTTTCCTGGAGTGCTTCACTGTGATACTAGCTCCTAAACACTTTTCCTGGAGTGCATCACTGTGATACTAATTCCAGTACACTTTTCATGGAGTGCTTCACTATGATACTAACCCTAAAACACTTTTCCTGGAGTGTTTTACTGTGATACTGACTCCAGAACAATTTTCCTGGAGTGCTTCACTGTGATACTCTCTCCAAAACACTTCTCCTGGAGTGCTTCACTGTGATACTAACTCCAGAATACTTTTCCTGGAGTATTTCACTGTGATACTAACACTAAAACACTTTTCCTGGAGTGCTTCACTGTGATACTAACCCTAAAACACTTTTCCTGGAGAGTTTTACTGTGAGACTAACTCCAGAACACTTTTCCTGGAGAGCTTCACTGTGATACTAATTCCAGACCACTTTCCCTCGAGTATGTCACTGTGAGACTAACAATAAAACGCTTTTCCTGGAGTTCTTCACTGTGATACTAACTCCAAAACACTTTTCCTGGAGTGCTTCACTATGATACTCACCCTAAAACACTTTTCCTGGAATGCTTCACTGTGATACTAACTCCAATACATTCTTCCTGGACTGCTCCACTGTGATACAAACTCCAAAACACTCTTCCTGGAGTGCTTCACTATGATACGAACCCTAAACACATTTCCTGGAGTGCTTCACTGTGATACTAACTCCAGAAAACTTTTCCAGGAGTGCTTCACTATGATACTCACCCTGAAACACATTTCCTGGAGTGATTCACTGTGACACTAATTCCAGAACACATTACCTGGAATACTTCACTGTGATACTAGCGCTAAAACACTTTTCCTGGAGTGCTTCACTGTGATACTAACCCTAAACACATTTCCTGGAGTGCTTCACTGTGATACTAACTCCAGAACACTTTTCCTGGAGTGCTTCACTATGATACTCACCCTAAAACACTTTTCCTGGAGTGTTTTACTGTGATAATAACTCCAGAACACTTTTCCTGGAGTGCTTCACTGTGATACTAGCTCCTAAACACTTTTCCTGGAGTGCATCACTGTGATACTAATTCCAGTACACTTTTCATGGAGTGCTTCACTATGATACTAACCCTAAAAAACGTTTCCTGGAGTGTTTTACTGTGATACTGACTCCAGAACATTTTTCCTGGAGTGCTTCACTGTGATACTATCTCCAAAACACTTTTCCTGGAGTGCTTCACTGTGATACTAACTCCAAAACACATTTCCTGGAGTGAGTCACTGTGATACTAACCCTAAAACACTTTTCCTGGAGTGCTTCACTGTGATACTAACTCCAAAACACTTTTCCTGGAGTGCTTCACTGTCATACAAGCTCGAAAACACATTTCCTGGAGTGCTTCACTGTGATACTAATTCCAGAACACTTTTCCTTGGAGTGCTTCACTGTGATACTAATCCTAAAACACATTTCCTGGAGTGTTTTACTGTGATACTAACTCCGGAACACTTTTCCTGGAGTGCTTCACTGTGATACTTGCTCCTAAACACTTTTCCTGGAGTGCATCACTGTGATACTAATTCCAGTACACTTTTCATGGAGTGCTTCACTATGATACTAACCCTAAAACACTTTTCCTGGAGTGTTTTACTGTGATACTGACTCCAGAACAATTTTCCTGGAGTGCTTCACTGTGATACTATCTCCAAAACACTTTTCCTGGAGTGCGTCACTGTGATACTAACTCCAGAACACTTTTCCTGGAGTGCTTCACTATGATACTCACCCTAAAACACTCTTCCAGGAGTGCTTCACTATGATACTAACCCTAAACACATTTCCTGGATTGCTTCACTGTGATACTAACTCCAGAACACTTTTCCTGGAGTGCTTCACTATGATACTCACCCTAAAACACTTTTCCTGGAGTGATTTACTGTGATAATAACTCCAGAACACTTTTCCTGGAGTGCTTCACTGTGATACTAGCTTCTAAACACTTTTCCTGGAGTGCATCACTGTGATACTAATTCCAGTACACTTTTCATGTCGTGCTTCACTATGATACTAACCCTAAAACACTTTTCCTGGAGTGTTTTACTGTGATACTGACTCCAGAACAATTTTCCTGGAGTGCTTCACTGTGATACTATCTCCAAAACACTTTTCCTGGAGTGCTTCACTGTGATACTAACTCCAAAACACTTTTCCTGGAGTGAATCACTGTGATACTAACCCTAAAACACTTTTCCTGGAGTGCTTCACTGTGATACTAACTCCAAAACACTTTTCCTGGAGTGCTTCACTGTCAGACAAGCTCAAAAACACATTTCCTGGAGTGCTTCACTGTGATACTAATTCCAGAACACTTTTCCTTGGAGTGCTTCACTGTGATACTAATCCTAAAACACTTTTCCTGGAGTGTTTTACTGTGATACTAACTCCAGAACACTTTTCCTGGAGTGCTTCACTGTGATACTAGCTCCTAAACACTTTTCCTGGAGTGCATCACTGTGATACTAATTCCAGTACACTTTTCATGGAGTGCTTCACGATGATACTAATTCTAAAACACTTTTCCTGGAGTGTTTTGCTGTGATACTGACTCCAGAACAATTTTCCTGGAGTGCTTCACTGTGATACTAACCCTAAAACACTTTTCCTGGAGAGTTTTACTGTGAGACTAACTCCAGAACACTTTTCCTGGAGAGCTTCACTGTGATACTAATTCCAGACCACTTTCCCTCGAGTATGTCACTGTGAGACTAACAATAAAACGCTTTTCCTGGAGTTCTTCACTGTGATACAAACTCCAAAACACTTTTCCTGGAGTGCTTCACAGTGACACTAATACCAGAACACTTTTCCTGGAGTGCTTCACTATGATACTCACCCGAAAACACTTTTCCTGGAGTGATTCACTGTGACACTAATTCCAGAACACTTTTCCTGGAATGCTTCACTGTGATACTAACTCCAATACATTCTTCCTGGACTGCTCCACTGTGATACAAACTCCAAAACACTCTTCCTGGAGTGCTTCACTATGATACTAACCCTAAACACATTTCCTGGAGTGCTTCACTGTGATACTAACTCCAGAACACTTTTCCTGGAGTGCTTCACTATGATACTAATCCTAAAACACTTTTCCTGGAGTGTTTTACTGTGATACTAACTCCAGAACACTTTTTCCTGGAGTGCATCACTGTGATACTTACTCCAAAACACTTTTCCTGGAGTGCTTCACTGTGATACTACCTCCAGAACACTTTTCCTGGAGTGCTTCACTGTGATACTAACTCCAAAACACTTTTCCTGGAGTGCGTCACTGCGATACTAATTCCAGAACACTTTTCCTTGAGTGCTTCACTGTGATACTAACTCCAAAACACTTTTCCTGGAGTGAATCACTGTAATACTAACCCTAAAACACTTTTCCTGGAGTGCTTCACTGTGATACTAACTCCAAAACACTTTTCCTGGTGTGCTTCACTGTCATACAAGCTCGAAAACACATTTCCTGGAGTGCATCACTGTGATACTAATTCCAGAACACTTTTCCTTGGAGTGCTTCACTATGAAACCAACCCTAAAACACTTTTCCTGGAGTGTTTTACTGTGATACTAACTCCAGAACACTTTTCCTGGAGTGCTTCACTGTGATACTAGCTCCTAAACACTTTTCCTGGAGTTCATCACTGTGATACTAATTCCAGTACACTTTTCATGGAGTGCTTCACTGTGATACTAACCCTAAAACACTTTTCCTGGAGTGTTTTACAGTGATACTGACTCCAGAACAATTTTCCTGGAGTGCTTCACTGTGTAACTATCTCCAAAACACTTTTCCTGGAGTGCTTCACTGTGATACTAACTCCAGAATACTTTTCCTGGAGTATTTCACTGTGATACTAACCCTAAAACACTTTTCCTGGAGTGCTTCACTGTGATACTCACTCCAGAACACTTTTCCTGGAGTGCTTCACTGTGATACTAGCTCCTAAACACTTTTCCTGGAGTGCATCACTGTGATACTAATTCCAGTACACTTTTCATGGAGTGCTTCACTATGATACTAACCCTAAAAAACGTTTCCTGGAGTGTTTTACTGTGATACTGACTCCAGAACAATTTTCCTGGAGTGCTTCACTGTGATACTATCTCCAAAACACTTTTCCTGGAGTGCTTCACTGTAATACTAACTCCAAAACACATTTCCTGGAGTGAGTCACTGTGATACTAACCCTAAAACACTTTTCCTGGAGTGCTTCACTGTGATACTAACTCCAAAACACTTTTCCTGGAGTGCTTCACTGTCATACAAGCTCGAAAACACATTTCCTGGAGTGCTTCACTGTGATACTCATTCCAGAACACTTTTCCTTGGAGTGCTTCACTGTGATACTAATCCTAAAACACATTTCCTGGAGTGTTTTACTGTGATACTAACTCCAGAACACTTTTCCTGGAGTGCTTCACTGTGATACTAGCTCCTAAACACTTTTCCTGGAGTGCATCACTGTGATACTAATTCCAGTACACTTTTCATGGAGTGCTTCACTATGATACTAACCCTAAAACATTTTTCCTGGAGTGTTTTACTGTGATACTGACTCCAGAACAATTTTCCTGGAGTGCTTCACTGTGATACTATCTCCAAAACACTTTTCCTGGAGTGCTTCACTGTGATACTAACTCCAGAACACTTTTCCTGGAGTGCTTCACTATGATACTCACCCTAAAACACTCTTCCAGGAGTGCTTCACTATGATACTAACCCTAAACACATTTCCTGGAGTGCTTCACTGTGATACTAACTCCAGAACACTTTTCCTGGAGTGCTTCACTATGATACTCACCCTAAAACACTTTTCCTGGAGTGATTTACTGTGATAATAACTCCAGAACACTTTTCCTGGAGTGCTTCACTGTGATACTAGCTCCTAAACACTTTTCCTGGAGTGCATCACTGTGATACTAATTCCAGTACACTTTTCATGGAGTGCTTCACTATGATACTAACCCTAAAACACTTTTCCTGGAGTGTTTTACTGTGATACTGACTCCAGAACAATTTTCCTGGAGTGCTTCACTGTGATACTATCTCCAAAACACTTTTCCTGGAGTGAATCACTGTGATACTAACCCTAAAACACTTTTCCTGGAGTGCTTCACTGTGATACTAACTCCAAAACACTTTTCCTGGAGTGCTTCACTGTCAGACAAGCTCGAAAACACATTTCCTGGAGTGCATCAATGTGATACTAATTCCAGAACACTTTTCCTTGGAGTGCTTCACTGTGATACTAATCGTAAAACACTTTTCCTGGAGTGTTTTACTGTGATACTAACTCCAGAACACTTTTCCTGGAGTGCTTCACTGTGATACGAGCTCCTAAACACTTTTCCTGGAGTGCATCACTGTGATACTAATTCCAGTACACTTTTCATGGAGTGCTTCACTATGATACTAATTCTAAAACACTTTTCTTGGAGTGTTTTGCTGTGATACTGACTCCAGAACAATTTTCCTGGAGTGCTTCACTGTGATACTATCTCCAAAACACTTCTCCTGGAGTGCTTCACTGTGATACTAACTCCAGAATACTTTTCCTGGAGTATTTCACTGTGATACTAACCCTAAAACACTTTTCCTGGAGTGCTTCACTGTGATACTAACTCAAAAACACTTTTCTTAGAGTGTTTTACTGTGATACTAACTCCAGAACACTTTTCCTGGAGTGCTTCACTGTGATACTAACCCTAAAACACTTTTCCTGGAGAGTTTTACTGTGAGACTAACTCCAGAACACTTTTCCTGGAGAGCTTCACTGTGATACTAATTCCAGACCACTTTCCCTCAAGTATGTCACTGTGAGACTAACAATAAAACGCTTTTCCTGGAGGTCTTCACTGTGATACTAACTCCAAAACACTTTTCCTGGAGTGCTTCACAGTGACACTAATACCAGAACACTTTTCCTGGAGTGCTTCACTATGATACTCACCCGAAAACACTTTTCCTGGAGTGATTCACTGTGACACTAATTCCAGAACACTTTTCCTGGAATGCTTCACTGTGATACTAACTCCAATACATTCTTCCTGGACTGCTCCACTGTGATACAAACTCCAAAACAATCTTCCTGGAGTGCTTCACTATGATACTAACCCTAAACACATTTCCTGGAGTGCTTCACTGTGATACTAACTCCAGAACACTTTTCCTGGAGTGCTTCACTATGATACTAATCCTAAAACACTTTTCCTGGAGTGTTTTACTGTGATACTAACTCCAGAACACTTTTTCCTGGAGTGCATCACTGTGATACTTACTCCAAAACACTTTTCCTGGAGTGCTTCACTGTGATACTACCTCCAGAACACTTTTCCTGGAGTGCTTCACTGTGATACTAACTCCAAAACACTTTTCCTGGAGTGCGTCACTGCGATACTAATTCCAGAACACTTTTCCTTGAGTGCTTCACTGTGATACTAACTCCAAAACACTTTTCCTGGAGTGAATCACTGTAATACTAACCCTAAAACACTTTTCCTGGAGTGCTTCACTGTGATACTAACTCCAAAACACTTTTCCTGGTGTGCTTCACTGTCATACAAGCTCGAAAACACATTTCCTGGAGTGCATCACTGTGATACTAATTCCAGAACACTTTTCCTGGGAGTGCTTCACTATGAAACTAACCCTAAAACACTTTTCCTGGAGTGTTTTACTGTGATACTAACTCCAGAACACTTTTCCTGGAGTGCTTCACTGTGATACTAGCTCCTAAACACTTTTCCTGGAGTGCTTCACTGTGATACTAACTCCAGAATACTTTTCCTGGAGTATTTCACTGTGATACTAACCCTAAAACACTTTTCCTGGAGTGCTTCACTGTGATACTAACTCCAAAACACATTTCCTGGAGAGTTTTACTGTGAGACTAACTCCAGAACACTTTTCCTGGAGTGCTTCACTGTGATACTACCTCCAGAACACTTTTCCTGGAGTGCTTCACTGTGATACTAACTCCAAAACACTTTTCCTGGAGTGCGTCACTGCGATACTAATTCCAGAACACTTTTCCTTGAGTGCTTCACTGTGATACTAACTCCAAAACACTTTTCCTGGAGTGAATCACTGTAATACTAACCCTAAAACACTTTTCCTGGAGTGCTTCACTGTGATACTAACTCCAAAACACTTTTCCTGGTGTGCTTCACTGTCATACAAGCTCGAAAACACATTTCCTGGAGTGCATCACTGTGATACTAATTCCAGAACACTTTTCCTGGGAGTGCTTCACTATGAAACTAACCCTAAAACACTTTTCCTGGAGTGTTTTACTGTGATACTAACTCCAGAACACTTTTCCTGGAGTGCTTCACTGTGATACTAGCTCCTAAACACTTTTCCTGGAGTGCTTCACTGTGATACTAACTCCAGAATACTTTTCCTGGAGTATTTCACTGTGATACTAACCCTAAAACACTTTTCCTGGAGTGCTTCACTGTGATACTAACTCCAAAACACATTTCCTGGAGAGTTTTACTGTGAGACTAACTCCAGAACACTTTTCCTGGAGAGCTTCACTGTGATACTAATTCCAGACCACTTTCCCTCGAGTATGTCACTGTGAGACTAACAATAAAACGCTTTTCCTGGAGTTCTTCACTGTGATACTAACTCCAAAACACTTTTCCTGGAGTGCTTCACAGTGACACTAATTCCAGAACACTTTTCCTGGAGTGCTTCACTATGATACTCACCCTAAAACACTTTTCATGGAGTGATTCACTGTGACACTAATTCCAGAACACTTTTCCTGGAATGCTTCACTGTGATACTAACTCCAATACATTCTTTCTGGACTGCTCCACTGTGATACAAACTCCAAACCACTCTTCCTGGAGTGCTTCACTATGATACTAACCCTAAACACATTTCCTGGAGTGCTTCACTGTGATACTAACTCCAGAACACTTTTCCTGGAGTGCTTCACTATGATACACACCCTAAAACACTTTTCCTGGAGTGATTCACTGTGACACTAATTCCAGAACACATTTCCTGGAATGCTTCACTGTGATACTAGCGCTAAAACACTTTTCCTGGAGTGCTTCACTGTGATACTAACCCTAAAACACTTTTCCTGGAGTGCTTCACAGTGACACTAATTCCAGAACACTTTTCCTGGAGTGCTTCACTATGATACTCACCCTAAAACACTCTTCCTGGATTGCTTCACTATTATACTTACCCTAAACACATTTCCTGGATTGCTTCACTGTGATACTAACTCCAGAACACTTTTCCTGGAGTGCTTCACTATGATACTCACCCTAAAACACTTTTCCTGGAGTGTTTTACTGTGATAATAACTCCAGAACACTTTTCCTGGAGTGCTTGACTGTGATACTAGCTCCTAAACACTTTTCCTGGAGTGCATCACTGTGATACTAATTCCAGTACACTTTTCATGGAGTGCTTCACTATGATACTAACCCTAAAACACTTTTCCTGGAGTGTTTTACTGTGATACTGACTCCAGAACAATTTTCCTCGAGTGCTTCACTGTGATACTATCTCCAAAACACTTTTCCTGGAGTGCTTCACTGTGATACTAACTCCAGAATACTTTTCCTGGAGTATTTCACTGTGATACTAACCCTAAAACACTTTTCCTGGAGTGTTTCACTGTGATACTAACTCAAAAACACTTTTCCTGGAGTGCATCACTGTGATACTAATTGCAGAACACTTTTCCTTGGAGTGCTTCATTGTGATACTAATCCTAAAACACTTTTCCTGGAGTGTTTTACTGTGATACTAACTCCAGAACACTTTTCCTGGAGTGCTTCACTGTGATACTAACCCTAAAACACTTTTCCTGGAGAGTTTTACTGTGCGACTAACTCCAGAACACTTTTCCTGGAGAGCTTCACTGTGATACTAATTCCAGACAACTTTCCCTCGAGTATGTCACTGTGAGGCTAACAATAAAACGGTTTTCCTGGAGTTCTTCACTGTGATACTAACTCCAAAACACTTTTCCTGGAGTGCTTCACAGTGACACTAATTCAGGAACACTTTTCCTGGAATGCTTCACTATGATACTCACCCTAAAACACTTTTCCTGGAGTGATTCAATGTGACACTAATTCCAGAACACTTTTCGTGGAAGCTTCACTGTGATACTAACTCCAATGCATTCTTCCTGGACTGCTCCACTATGATACAAACTCCAAAACACTCTTCCAGGAGTGCTTCACTATGATACTAACTCTAAACATATTTCCTGGAGTGCTTCACTGTGATACTAACTCCAGAACACTTTTCCTGGAGTGCTTCACTATGATACTCACCCTAAAACACTTTTCCTGGAGTGATTCACTGTGACACTAATTCCAGAACACATTACCTGGAATGCTTCACTGTGATACTAGCGCTAAAACACTTTTCCTGGAGTGCTTCACTGTGATACTAACCCTAAAACACTTTTCCTGGAGTGCTTCACAGTGACACTAATTCCAGAACACTTTTCCTGGAGTGCTTCACTATGATACTCACCCTAAAACACTCTTCCTGGAGTGCTTCACTGTGATACTAACCCTAAACACTTTTCCTGGAGTGCTTCACTGTGATACTAACATCAAAACACTTTTCCTGGAGTGCATCACTGCGATACTAATTCCAGAACACTTTCCCTTGAGTGCTTCACTGTGATGCTAACTCCAAAACACTTTTCCTAGAGTGAATCACTGTGATACTAACCCGAAAACACTTTTCCTGGAGTGCTTCACTGTCATATTAGCTCCAAAACACTTTTCCTGGAGTTCTTCACTGTGATACTAATTCCAGAACACTTTTCCTTGGAGTGCTTCACTGTGATACTAATCCTAAAACACTTTTCCTGGAGTGTTTTACTGTGATACTAACTCCAGAACACTTTTTCCTGGAGTGCACCACTGTGATACTAACTCCAAAACAGTTTTCCTGGTGTGCTTCACTGTGATACTACCTCCAGAACACTTTTCCTGGAGTGCTTCATTGTGACACTAACTCCAAAACACTTTTCCTGGAGTGCGTCACTGCGATACTAATTCCAGAACACTTTTCCTTGAGTGCTTCACTGTGATACTAACTCCAAAACACTTTTCCTGGAGTGAATCACTGGGATACTAACCCTAAAACACTTTTCCTGGAGTGCTTCACTGTGATACTAACTCCAAAACACTTTTCCTGGAGTGCTTCACTGTCATACAAGCTCGAAAACACATTTCCTGGAGTGCATCACTGTGATACGAATAGCAGAACACTTTTCCTTGGAGTGCTTCACTGTGATACTAATCCTAAAACACTTTTCCTGGAGTGTTTCACTGAAATACTAACTCCAGAACACTTTTCCTGGAGTGCTTCACTGTGATACTAGCTCCTAAACACTTTTCCTGGAGTGCATCACTGTGATACTAATTCCAGTACACTTTTCATGGAGTGCTTCACTATGATACTAACCCTAAAACACTTTTCCTGGAGTGTTTTACTGTGATACTGACTCCAGAACAATTTTCCTGGAGTGCTTCACTGTGATACTATCTCCAAAACACTTTTCCTGGAGTGCTTCACTGTGATACTAACTCCAGAATACATTTCCTGGAGTATTTCACTGTGATACTAACCGTAAAATACTTTTCCTGGAGTGCTTCACTGTGATACTAACTCAAAAACACTTTTCTTCGAGTGTTTTACTGTGATACTAACTCCAGAACACTTTTCCTGGAGTGCTTCACTGTGATACTAACCCTAAAACACTTTTCCTGGAGAGTTTTACTGTGAGACTAACTCCAGAACACTTTTCCTGGAGAGCTTCACTGTGATACTAATTCCAGACCACTTTCCTTCGAGTATGTCACTGTGAGACTAACAATAAAACGCTTTTCCTGGAGTTCTTCACTGTGATACTAACTCCAAAACACTTTTCCTGGAGTGCTTCACTGTGATACTAACTCCAAAACACTTTTCCTGGAGTGCGTCACTGCGATACTAATTCCAGAACACTTTTCCTGGAGTGCTTCACTGTGATACTAACCGTAAAACACTTTTCCTTGAGTGCTTCACTGTGATACTAACTCCAAAACACTTTTCCTGGAGTGCTTCACTGTGATACTAACTCCAAAACACTTTTCCTGGAGTGCATCACTGCGATACTAATTCCAGAACACTTTTCCTTGAGTGCTTCACTGTGATACTAACTCCAAAACACTTTTCCTGGAGTGAATCACTGTGATACTAACCCTAAAACACTTTTCCTGGAGTGCTTCACTGTGATACTAACTCCAAAACACTTTTCCTGGAGTGCTTCACTGTCATACAAGCTCGAAAACACATTTCCTTGCGTGCATCACTGTGATACTAATTGCAGAACACTTTTCCTTGGAGTGCTTCACTGTGATACTAATCCTAAAACAGTTTTCCTGGAGTGTTTTACTGTGATACTAACTCCAGAACACTTTTCCTGGAGTGCTTCACTGTGATACTAGCTCCTAAACACTTTTCCTGGAGTGCATCACTGTGATACTAATTCCAGTACACGCTTCATGGAGTGCTTCACTCTGATACTAACCCTAAAACACTATTCCTGGAGTATTTTACTGTGATTCTGACTCCAGAACAAGTTTCCTGGAGTGCTTCACTGTGATACTATCTCCAAAACACTTCTCCTGGAGTGCTTCACTGTGATACTAACTCCAGAATACTTTTCCTGGAGTATTTCACTGTGATACTAACCCTAAAACACTTTTCCTGGAGTGCTTCACTGTGACACTAACTCCAAAACACTTTTCCTGGAGTGCTTCATTGTCATACAAGCTCGAAAACACATTTCCTGGAGTGCATCACTGTGATACTAATTGCAGAACACTTTTCCTTGGAGTGCTTCACTGTGATACTAATCCTGAAACACTTTTCCTGGAGTGTTTTACTGTGATACTAACTCCAGAACACTTTTCCTGGAGTGCTTCACTGTGATACTAGCTCCTAAATACTTTTCCTGGAGTGAATCACTGTGATACTAACCCTAAAACACTTTTCCTGGAGTGCTTCACTGTGATACTATCTCCAAAACACTTTTCCTGGAGTACTTCACTGTGATACTAACTCCAGAACACTTTTCCTGGAGTGCTTCACTGTGATACTAGCTCCTAAACACTTTTCCTGGAGTGAATCACTGTGATACTAACCCTAAAACAATTTTCCTGGAGTGCTTCACTGTGATACTATCTCCAAAACACTTTTCCTGGAGTGCTTCACTGTGACACTAACTCCAGAATACTTTTCCTGGAGTATTTCACTGTGATACTAACCCTAAAACACTTCTCCTGGAGTGCTTCACTGTGATACTAACTCAAAAACACTTTTCTTCGAGTGTTTTACTGTGATACTAACTCCAGAACACTTTTCCTGGAGTGCTTCACTGTGATACTAACCCTAAAACACTTTTCCTGGAGAGTTTTACTGTGAGACTAACTCCAGAACACTTTTCCTGGAGAGCTTCACTGTGATACTAATTCCAGACCACTTTCCCTCGAGTATGTCACTGTGAGACTAACAATAAAACGTTTTTCCTGGAGTTCTTCACTGTGATACTAACTCCAAAACACTTTTCCTTGAGTGCTTCACTGTGATACTAACTCCAAAACACTTTTCCTGGAGTGAATCAATGTGATACTAACCCTAAAACACTTTTCCTGGAGTGCTTCACTGTGATACTAACTCCAAAACACTTTTCATGGAGAGCTTCACTGTCATACAAGCTCGAAAACACATTTCCTTGCGTGCATCACTGTGATACTAATTGCAGAACACTTTTCCTTGGAGTGCTTCACTGTGATACTAACTCCTGAACACTTTTCCTGGAGTGCTTCACTGTGATACTAGCTCCTAAACACTTTTCCTGGAGTGCATCACTGTGATACTAATTCCAGTACACGTTTCATGGAGTGCTTCACTATGATACTAACCCTAAAACACTTTTCCTGGAGTATTTTACTGTGATACTGACTACAGAACAATTTTCCTGGAGTGCTTCACTGTGATACTATCTCCAAAACACTTTTCCAGGAGTGCTTCACTGTGATACTAACTCCAGAATACTTTTCCAGGAGTATTTCACTGTGATACTAACCCTAAAACACTTTTCCTGGAGTGCTTCACTGTGATACTAACTCCAAAACACTTTTCCTGGAGTGCTTCACTGTCATACAAGCTCGAAAACACATTTCCTGGAGTGCATCACTGTGATACTAATTGCAGAACACTTTTCCTTGGAGTGCTTCACTGTGATACTAATCCTAAAACACTTTTCCTGGAGTGTTTTACTGTGATACTAACTCCAGAACACTTTTCCTGGAGTGCTTCACTGAGATACTAGCTCCTAAACACTTTTCCTGGAATGCTTCACTATGATACTAACCGTAAAACACTTTTCCTGGAGTGCTTCACTATGATACTAACCGTAAAACACTTTTCCTAGAGTGCTTCACTGTGATACTAGCTCCAAAACACTTTTCCTGGAGTGCTTCGCTATGATACTAGCGCGAAAACACTTTTCCTGGAGTGCTTCACTGTGATACTAGCTCCAAAACACTTTTCCTGGAGTGCTTCACTGTGATACTAACTCCGAAACACTTTTCCTGGAGTGCTTCACTGCGATACTAGCTCCTAAACACTTTTCCTGGAGTGCATCACTGTGATACTAATTCCAGTACACTTTTCATGGAGTGCTTCACTATGATACTAACCCTAAAACACTTTTCCTGGAGTGTTTTACTGTGATACTGACTCCAGAACAATTTTCCTGGAGTGCTTCACTGTGATACTATCTCCAAAACACTTTTCCTGGAGTGCTTCACTGTGATACTAACTCCAGAATACTTTTCCTGGAGTATTTCACTGTGATACTAACCCTAAAACACTTTTCCAGGAGTGTTTTCCTGTGATACTAACTCCAGAACACTTTTCCTGGAGTGCATCACTGCAATACTAACTCCAAAACACTTTTCCTGGAGTGCTTCACTGTGATACTAACTCCAAAACACTTTTCCTGGAGTGCATCACTGCGATACTAATTCCAGAACACTTTTCCTGGAGTGCTTCACTGTGATACTAACCGTAAAACACTTTTCCTTGAGTGCTTCACTGTGATACTAGCGCTAAAACACTTTTCCTGGAGTGCTTCACTGTGATACTATCTCCAAAACACTTTTCCTGGAGTGCTTCACTGTGATACTATCTCCAAAACACTTTTCCTGGAGTGAATCACTGTGATACTAACCCTAAAACACTTTTCCTGGAGTGCTTCACTGTGATACTAACTCCAAAACACTTTTCCTGGAGTGCTTCACTGTCAGACAAGCTCGAAAACACATTTCCTGGAGTGCATCAATGTGATACTAATTCCAGAACACTTTTCCTTGGAGTGCTTCACTGTGATACTAATCGTAAAACACTTTTCCTGGAGTGTTTTACTGTGATACTAACTCCAGAACACTTTTCCTGGAGTGCTTCACTGTGATACGAGCTCCTAAACACTTTTCCTGGAGTGCATCACTGTGATACTAATTCCAGTACACTTTTCATGGAGTGCTTCACTATGATACTAATTCTAAAACACTTTTCTTGGAGTGTTTTGCTGTGATACTGACTCCAGAACAATTTTCCTGGAGTGCTTCACTGTGATACTATCTCCAAAACACTTCTCCTGGAGTGCTTCACTGTGATACTAACTCCAGAATACTTTTCCTGGAGTATTTCACTGTGATACTAACCCTAAAACACTTTTCCTGGAGTGCTTCACTGTGATACTAACTCAAAAACACTTTTCTTAGAGTGTTTTACTGTGATACTAACTCCAGAACACTTTTCCTGGAGTGCTTCACTGTGATACTAACCCTAAAACACTTTTCCTGGAGAGTTTTACTGTGAGACTAACTCCAGAACACTTTTCCTGGAGAGCTTCACTGTGATACTAATTCCAGACCACTTTCCCTCAAGTATGTCACTGTGAGACTAACAATAAAACGCTTTTCCTGGAGGTCTTCACTGTGATACTAACTCCAAAACACTTTTCCTGGAGTGCTTCACAGTGACACTAATACCAGAACACTTTTCCTGGAGTGCTTCACTATGATACTCACCCGAAAACACTTTTCCTGGAGTGATTCACTGTGACACTAATTCCAGAACACTTTTCCTGGAATGCTTCACTGTGATACTAACTCCAATACATTCTTCCTGGACTGCTCCACTGTGATACAAACTCCAAAACAATCTTCCTGGAGTGCTTCACTATGATACTAACCCTAAACACATTTCCTGGAGTGCTTCACTGTGATACTAACTCCAGAACACTTTTCCTGGAGTGCTTCACTATGATACTAATCCTAAAACACTTTTCCTGGAGTGTTTTACTGTGATACTAACTCCAGAACACTTTTTCCTGGAGTGCATCACTGTGATACTTACTCCAAAACACTTTTCCTGGAGTGCTTCACTGTGATACTACCTCCAGAACACTTTTCCTGGAGTGCTTCACTGTGATACTAACTCCAAAACACTTTTCCTGGAGTGCGTCACTGCGATACTAATTCCAGAACACTTTTCCTTGAGTGCTTCACTGTGATACTAACTCCAAAACACTTTTCCTGGAGTGAATCACTGTAATACTAACCCTAAAACACTTTTCCTGGAGTGCTTCACTGTGATACTAACTCCAAAACACTTTTCCTGGTGTGCTTCACTGTCATACAAGCTCGAAAACACATTTCCTGGAGTGCATCACTGTGATACTAATTCCAGAACACTTTTCCTGGGAGTGCTTCACTATGAAACTAACCCTAAAACACTTTTCCTGGAGTGTTTTACTGTGATACTAACTCCAGAACACTTTTCCTGGAGTGCTTCACTGTGATACTAGCTCCTAAACACTTTTCCTGGAGTGCTTCACTGTGATACTAACTCCAGAATACTTTTCCTGGAGTATTTCACTGTGATACTAACCCTAAAACACTTTTCCTGGAGTGCTTCACTGTGATACTAACTCCAAAACACATTTCCTGGAGAGTTTTACTGTGAGACTAACTCCAGAACACTTTTCCTGGAGTGCTTCACTGTGATACTACCTCCAGAACACTTTTCCTGGAGTGCTTCACTGTGATACTAACTCCAAAACACTTTTCCTGGAGTGCGTCACTGCGATACTAATTCCAGAACACTTTTCCTTGAGTGCTTCACTGTGATACTAACTCCAAAACACTTTTCCTGGAGTGAATCACTGTAATACTAACCCTAAAACACTTTTCCTGGAGTGCTTCACTGTGATACCTACTCCAAAACACTTTTCCTGGTGTGCTTCACTGTCATACAAGCTCGAAAACACATTTCCTGGAGTGCATCACTGTGATACTAATTCCAGAACACTTTTCCTGGGAGTGCTTCACTATAAAACTAACCCTAAAACACTTTTCCTGGAGTGTTTTACTGTGATACTAACTCCAGAACACTTTTCCTGGAGTGCTTCACTGTGATACTAGCTCCTAAACACTTTTCCTGGAGTGCTTCACTGTGATACTAACTCCAGAATACTTTTCCTGGAGTATTTCACTGTGATACTAACCCTAAAACACTTTTCCTGGAGTGCTTCACTGTGATACTAACTCCAAAACACATTTCCTGGAGAGTTTTACTGTGAGACTAACTCCAGAACACTTTTCCTGGAGAGCTTCACTGTGATACTAATTCCAGACCACTTTCCCTCGAGTATGTCACTGTGAGACTAACAATAAAACGCTTTTCCTGGAGTTCTTCACTGTGATACTAACTCCAAAACACTTTTCCTGGAGTGCTTCACAGTGACACTAATTCCAGAACACTTTTCCTGGAGTGCTTCACTGCGATACTAGCTCCTAAACACTTTTCCTGGAGTGCATCACTGTGACACTAATTCCAGAACACTTTTCCTGGAATGCTTCACTGTGATACTAACTCCAATACATTCTTTCTGGACTGCTCCACTGTGATACAAACTCCAAACCACTCTTCCTGGAGTGCTTCACTATGATACTAACCCTAAACACATTTCCTGGAGTGCTTCACTGTGATACTAACTCCAGAACACTTTTCCTGGAGTGCTTCACTATGATACACACCCTAAAACACTTTTCCTGGAGTGATTCACTGTGACACTAATTCCAGAACACATTTCCTGGAATGCTTCACTGTGATACTAGCGCTAAAACACTTTTCCTGGAGTGCTTCACTGTGATACTAACCCTAAAACACTTTTCCTGGAGTGCTTCACAGTGACACTAATTCCAGAACACTTTTCCTGGAGTGCTTCACTATGATACTCACCCTAAAACACTCTTCCTGGATTGCTTCACTATGATACTTACCCTAAACACATTTCCTGGATTGCTTCACTGTGATACTAACTCCAGAACACTTTTCCTGGAGTGCTTCACTATGATACTCACCCTAAAACACTTTTCCTGGAGTGTTTTACTGTGATAATAACTCCAGAACACTTTTCCTGGAGTGCTTGACTGTGATACTAGCTCCTAAACACTTTTCCTGGAGTGCATCACTGTGATACTAATTCCAGTACACTTTTCATGGAGTGCTTCACTATGATACTAACCCTAAAACACTTTTCCTGGAGTGTTTTACTGTGATACTGACTCCAGAACAATTTTCCTCGAGTGCTTCACTGTGATACTATCTCCAAAACACTTTTCCTGGAGTGCTTCACTGTGATACTAACTCCAGAATACTTTTCCTGGAGTATTTCACTGTGATACTAACCCTAAAACACTTTTCCTGGAGTGTTTCACTGTGATACTAACTCAAAAACACTTTTCCTGGAGTGCATCACTGTGATACTAATTGCAGAACACTTTTCCTTGGAGTGCTTCATTGTGATACTAATCCTAAAACACTTTTCCTGGAGTGTTTTACTGTGATACTAACTCCAGAACACTTTTCCTGGAGTGCTTCACTGTGATACTAACCCTAAAACACTTTTCCTGGAGAGTTTTACTGTGCGACTAACTCCAGAACACTTTTCCTGGAGAGCTTCACTGTGATACTAATTCCAGACAACTTTCCCTCGAGTATGTCACTGTGAGGCTAACAATAAAACGGTTTTCCTGGAGTTCTTCACTGTGATACTAACTCCAAAACACTTTTCCTGGAGTGCTTCACAGTGACACTAATTCAGGAACACTTTTCCTGGAATGCTTCACTATGATACTCACCCTAAAACACTTTTCCTGGAGTGATTCAATGTGACACTAATTCCAGAACACTTTTCGTGGAAGCTTCACTGTGATACTAACTCCAATGCATTCTTCCTGGACTGCTCCACTATGATACAAACTCCAAAACACTCTTCCAGGAGTGCTTCACTATGATACTAACTCTAAACACATTTCCTGGAGTGCTTCACTGTGATACTAACTCCAGAACACTTTTCCTGGAGTGCTTCACTATGATACTCACCCTAAAACACTTTTCCTGGAGTGATTCACTGTGACACTAATTCCAGAACACATTACCTGGAATGCTTCACTGTGATACTAGCGCTAAAACACTTTTCCTGGAGTGCTTCACTGTGATACTAACCCTAAAACACTTTTCCTGGAGTGCTTCACAGTGACACTAATTCCAGAACACTTTTCCTGGAGTGCTTCACTATGATACTCACCCTAAAACACTCTTCCTGGAGTGCTTCACTGTGATACTAACCCTAAACACTTTTCCTGGAGTGCTTCACTGTGATACTAACATCAAAACACTTTTCCTGGAGTGCATCACTGCGATACTAATTCCAGAACACTTTCCCTTGAGTGCTTCACTGTGATGCTAACTCCAAAACACTTTTCCTAGAGTGAATCACTGTGATACTAACCCGAAAACACTTTTCCTGGAGTGCTTCACTGTCATATTAGCTCCAAAACACTTTTCCTGGAGTTCTTCACTGTGATACTAATTCCAGAACACTTTTCCTTGGAGTGCTTCACTGTGATACTAATCCTAAAACACTTTTCCTGGAGTGTTTTACTGTGATACTAACTCCAGAACACTTTTTCCTGGAGTGCACCACTGTGATACTAACTCCAAAACAGTTTTCCTGGTGTGCTTCACTGTGATACTACCTCCAGAACACTTTTCCTGGAGTGCTTCATTGTGACACTAACTCCAAAACACTTTTCCTGGAGTGCGTCACTGCGATACTAATTCCAGAACACTTTTCCTTGAGTGCTTCACTGTGATACTAACTCCAAAACACTTTTCCTGGAGTGAATCACTGGGATACTAACCCTAAAACACTTTTCCTGGAGTGCTTCACTGTGATACTAACTCCAAAACACTTTTCCTGGAGTGCTTCACTGTCATACAAGCTCGAAAACACATTTCCTGGAGTGCATCACTGTGATACGAATAGCAGAACACTTTTCCTTGGAGTGCTTCACTGTGATACTAATCCTAAAACACTTTTCCTGGAGTGTTTCACTGAAATACTAACTCCAGAACACTTTTCCTGGAGTGCTTCACTGTGATACTAGCTCCTAAACACTTTTCCTGGAGTGCATCACTGTGATACTAATTCCAGTACACTTTTCATGGAGTGCTTCACTATGATACTAACCCTAAAACACTTTTCCTGGAGTGTTTTACTGTGATACTGACTCCAGAACAATTTTCCTGGAGTGCTTCACTGTGATACTATCTCCAAAACACTTTTCCTGGAGTGCTTCACTGTGATACTAACTCCAGAATACATTTCCTGGAGTATTTCACTGTGATACTAACCGTAAAATACTTTTCCTGGAGTGCTTCACTGTGATACTAACTCAAAAACACTTTTCTTCGAGTGTTTTACTGTGATACTAACTCCAGAACACTTTTCCTGGAGTGCTTCACTGTGATACTAACCCTAAAACACTTTTCCTGGAGAGTTTTACTGTGAGACTAACTCCAGAACACTTTTCCTGGAGAGCTTCACTGTGATACTAATTCCAGACCACTTTCCTTCGAGTATGTCACTGTGAGACTAACAATAAAACGCTTTTCCTGGAGTTCTTCACTGTGATACTAACTCCAAAACACTTTTCCTGGAGTGCTTCACTGTGATACTAACTCCAAAACACTTTTCCTGGAGTGCGTCACTGCGATACTAATTCCAGAACACTTTTCCTGGAGTGCTTCACTGTGATACTAACCGTAAAACACTTTTCCTTGAGTGCTTCACTGTGATACTAACTCCAAAACACATTTCCTGGAGTGCTTCACTGTGATACTAACTCCAAAACACTTTTCCTGGAGTGCATCACTGCGATACTAATTCCAGAACACTTTTCCTTGAGTGCTTCACTGTGATACTAACTCCAAAACACTTTTCCTGGAGTGAATCACTGTGATACTAACCCTAAAACACTTTTCCTGGAGTGCTTCACTGTGATACTAACTCCAAAACACTTTTCCTGGAGTGCTTCACTGTCATACAAGCTCGAAAACACATTTCCTTGCGTGCATCACTGTGATACTAATTGCAGAACACTTTTCCTTGGAGTGCTTCACTGTGATACTAATCCTAAAACAGTTTTCCTGGAGTGTTTTACTGTGATACTAACTCCAGAACACTTTTCCTGGAGTGCTTCACTGTGATACTAGCTCCTAAACACTTTTCCTGGAGTGCATCACTGTGATACTAATTCCAGTACACGCTTCATGGAGTGCTTCACTCTGATACTAACCCTAAAACACTATTCCTGGAGTATTTTACTGTGATTCTGACTCCAGAACAAGTTTCCTGGAGTGCTTCACTGTGATACTATCTCCAAAACACTTCTCCTGGAGTGCTTCACTGTGATACTAACTCCAGAATACTTTTCCTGGAGTATTTCACTGTGATACTAACCCTAAAACACTTTTCCTGGAGTGCTTCACTGTGATACTAACTCCAAAACACTTTTCCTGGAGTGCTTCATTGTCATACAAGCTCGAAAACACATTTCCTGGAGTGCATCACTGTGATACTAATTGCAGAACACTTTTCCTTGGAGTGCTTCACTGTGATACTAATCCTGAAACACTTTTCCTGGAGTGTTTTACTGTGATACTAACTCCAGAACACTTTTCCTGGAGTGCTTCACTGTGATACTAGCTCCTAAATACTTTTCCTGGAGTGAATCACTGTGATACTAACCCTAAAACACTTTTCCTGGAGTGCTTCACTGTGATACTATCTCCAAAACACTTTTCCTGGAGTACTTCACTGTGATACTAACTCCAGAACACTTTTCCTGGAGTGCTTCACTGTGATACTAGCTCCTAAACACTTTTCCTGGAGTGAATCACTGTGATACTAACCCTAAAACAATTTTCCTGGAGTGCTTCACTGTGATACTATCTCCAAAACACTTTTCCTGGAGTGCTTCACTGTGACACTAACTCCAGAATACTTTTCCTGGAGTATTTCACTGTGATACTAACCCTAAAACACTTCTCCTGGAGTGCTTCACTGTGATACTAACTCAAAAACACTTTTCTTCGAGTGTTTTACTGTGATACTAACTCCAGAACACTTTTCCTGGAGTGCTTCACTGTGATACTAACCCTAAAACACTTTTCCTGGAGAGTTTTACTGTGAGACTAACTCCAGAACACTTTTCCTGGAGAGCTTCACTGTGATACTAATTCCAGACCACTTTCCCTCGAGTATGTCACTGTGAGACTAACAATAAAACGTTTTTCCTGGAGTTCTTCACTGTGATACTAACTCCAAAACACTTTTCCTTGAGTGCTTCACTGTGATACTAACTCCAAAACACATTTCCTGGAGTGAATCAATGTGATACTAACCCTAAAACACTTTTCCTGGAGTGCTTCACTGTGATGCTAACTCCAAAACACTTTTCATGGAGAGCTTCACTGTCATACAAGCTCGAAAACACATTTCCTTGCGTGCATCACTGTGATACTAATTGCAGAACACTTTTCCTTGGAGTGCTTCACTGTGATACTAACTCCTGAACACTTTTCCTGGAGTGCTTCACTGTGATACTAGCTCCTAAACACTTTTCCTGGAGTGCATCACTGTGATACTAATTCCAGTACACGTTTCATGGAGTGCTTCACTATGATACTAACCCTAAAACACTTTTCCTGGAGTATTTTACTGTGATACTGACTACAGAACAATTTTCCTGGAGTGCTTCACTGTGATACTATCTCCAAAACACTTTTCCAGGAGTGCTTCACTGTGATACTAACTCCAGAATACTTTTCCAGGAGTATTTCACTGTGATACTAACCCTAAAACACTTTTCCTGGAGTGCTTCACTGTGATACTAACTCCAAAACACTTTTCCTGGAGTGCTTCACTGTCATACAAGCTCGAAAACACATTTCCTGGAGTGCATCACTGTGATACTAATTGCAGAACACTTTTCCTTGGAGTGCTTCACTGTGATACTAATCCTAAAACACTTTTCCTGGAGTGTTTTACTGTGATACTAACTCCAGAACACTTTTCCTGGAGTGCTTCACTGAGATACTAGCTCCTAAACACTTTTCCTGGAATGCTTCACTATGATACTAACCGTAAAACACTTTTCCTGGAGTGCTTCACTATGATACTAACCGTAAAACACTTTTCCTAGAGTGCTTCACTGTGATACTAGCTCCAAAACACTTTTCCTGGAGTGCTTCGCTATGATACTAGCGCGAAAACACTTTTCCTGGAGTGCTTCACTGTGATACTAGCTCCAAAACACTTTTCCTGGAGTGCTTCACTGTGATACTAACTCCGAAACACTTTTCCTGGAGTGCTTCACTGCGATACTAGCTCCTAAACACTTTTCCTGGAGTGCATCACTGTGATACTAATTCCAGTACACTTTTCATGGAGTGCTTCACTATGATACTAACCCTAAAACACTTTTCCTGGAGTGTTTTACTGTGATACTGACTCCAGAACAATTTTCCTGGAGTGCTTCACTGTGATACTATCTCCAAAACACTTTTCCTGGAGTGCTTCACTATGATACTAACTCCAGAATACTTTTCCTGGAGTATTTCACTGTGATAATAACCCTAAAACACTTTTCCAGGAGTGTTTTCCTGTGATACTAACTCCAGAACACTTTTCCTGGAGTGCATCACTACAATACTAACTCCAAAACACTTTTCCTGGAGTGCTTCACTGTGATACTAACTCCAAAACACTTTTCCTGGAGTGCATCACTGCGATACTAATTCCAGAACACTTTTCCTGGAGTGCTTCACTGTGATACTAACCGTAAAACACTTTTCCTTGAGTGCTTCACTGTGATACTAACTCCAAAACACTTTTCCTGGAGTGAATCACTGTGATACTAACCCTTTAACACTTTTCCTGGAGTGCATCACTGCGATACTAACTCCAAAACACTTTTCCTGGAGTGCTTCACTGTCATACGAGCTCCAAAACACTGTTCCTGGAGTGCTTCACTGTGATAAACTCCAAAACATTTTGCCTGGAGTGCTTCACTGTGATATTAGCTCCAAAACACTTTTCCTGGAATGCATCACTGTGATACGAATTCCAGAAAACATTTCCTTGGAGTGCTTCACTGTGATACGAGCTTCAAAACACTTAACTTGGAGTGCATCACTGCGATACTAACCCTAAAACACTTATCCTTGAGTACTTCACTGTGATACTAGCTCCAAAACACTCTTCCTGGAGTGCATCACTGTGATACTAACACGAAAACGCTTTTCCCAGAGTGCTTCCCTGTGATACTAACTACAAAACACTCTTCCTGGAGAGCTTCACTGTGATACTAACTCAAATACATTCTTCCTGGACTGCTCCACTGTGATACAAACTCCAAAACACTCTTCCTGGAGTGCTTCACTATGATACTAACCCTCAAACACATTTCCTGGAGTGCTTTACCGTGATACTAATTCCAGTACACCTTTCTGGAGTGTTTTACTGTGATACTGACTCCAGAACAATTTTCCTGGAGTGCTTCACTGTGGCACTAGCTCCAAAACACTTTTCCTGGAGTGCTTCACTGTGATACTAACTCCAGAACACTTTTCCTGGAGTGCTTCACTGTGATACTAACCCAAAAACACTTTTCCTGGAGTGTTTTACTGTGATACTAACTCCAGAACACTTTTCCTGGAGTGCTTCACTGTGATACTAATTGAAGAATATTTTCCCTCGAGTACTTCACTGTGAGACTAACCCTAAAACGCTTTTCCTGGAGTTCTTCACTGTGATACTAACTCCAAAACACTTTTCCTGGAGTGCTTCACTGTGATACTAACTCCAAAACACTTTTCCTGGAGTGCATCACTGCGATACTAATTCCAGAACACTTTTCCTGGAGTGCTTCACGTGAGACTAACCGTAAAACACTTTTCCTTGAGTGCTTCACTGTGATACTAACTCCAAAATACTTTTCCTGGAGTCAATCACTGTGATACTAACCCTAAAACACTTTTCCTGGAGTGTTTCTCTGTGATACTATCTCCAAAACACTTTTCCTGGAGTGCTTCACTGTCATACTAGCTCCAAAACACTTTTCCTGGAGTGCATCACTGTGATAATAATTGCAGAACACTTTTCCTTGGAGTGCTTCACTGTGATACTAATGCTAAAACACTTTTCCTGGAGTGTTTTTCTGTGATACTAACTCCAGAACACTTTTCCTGGAGTGCTTCACTGTGATACTACCTCCAGAACACTTTTCCTGGAGTGCTTCACTGTGATACTAACTCCAAAACACTTTTCCTGGAGTGCATCACTGTGATACTAATTCCAGAACACTTTTCCTTGGAGTGCTTCACTGTGATACTAATCCTAAAACACATTTCCGGGAGTGCTTCACTGTGATACTAACTCCGAAACACTTTTCCTGGAGTGCTTCACTGCGATACTAGCTCCTAAACACTTTTCCTGGAGTGCATCACTGTGATACTAACTCCAGAACACTTTTCCTGGAGTATTTCACTGTGATACTAACCGTAAAACACTTTTCCAGGAGTGTTTTCCTGTGATACTAACTCCAGAACACTTTTCCTGGAGTGCATCACTGCGATACTAACTCCAAAACACTTTTCCTGGAGTGCATCACTGCGATACTAATTCCAGAACACTTTTCCTGGAGTGCTTCACTGTGATACTAACCGTAAAACACTTTTCCTTGAGTGCTTCACTGTGATACTAACTCCAAAACACTTTTCCTGGAGTGAATCACTGTGATACTAACCCTTAAACACTTTTCCTGGAGTGCATCACTGCGATACTAACTCCAAAACACTTTTCCTGGAGTGCTTCACTGTCATACGAGCTCCAAAACACTGTTCCTGGAGTGCTTCACTGTGATAAACTCCAAAACATTTTGCCTGGAGTGCTTCACTGTGATATTAGCTCCACAACACTTTTCCTTGAGTGCTTCACTGTGACACTAATTCCAGAACACTTTTCCTGGAATGCTTCACTGTGATACTAGCTCCAAAACACTTTTCCTGGAGTGCTTCGCTATGATACTAACCGTAAAACACTTTTCCTAGAGTGCTTCACTGTGATACTAGCTCCAAAACACTTTTCCTGGAGTGCTTCGCTATTATACTAGCTGCAAAACACTTTTCCTGGAGTGCTTCGCTATTGTACTAGCGCTAAAACACTTTTCCTGGAGTGCTTCACTGTGATACAAACCCTGAAACACTTTTCCTGAAGTGCTTCACTGTGATACTAGCTCCAAAACACTTTTCCTGGAGTGCTTCACTATGATACTAACAGTAAAACACTTTTCCTAGAGTGCTTCACTGTGATACTAACTCCAAAACACATTTCCTGGAGTGCTTCACTGCGATACTAGCTCCTAAACACTTTTCCTGGAGTGCATCACTGTGATACTAATTCCAGTACACCTTTCTGGAGTGTTTTACTGTGATACTGACTCCAGAACAATTTTCCTGGAGTGCTTCACTGTGGCACTAGCTCCAAAACACTTTTCCTGGAGTGCTTCACTGTGATACTAACTCCAGAACACTTTTCCTGGAGTGCTTCACTGTGATACGAACCCAAAAACACTTTTCCTGGAGTGTTTTACTGTGATACTAACTCCAGAACACTTTTCCTGGAGTGCTTCACTGTGATACTAATTGAAGAACACTTTCCCTCGAGTACTTCACTGTGAGACTAACCCTAAAACGCTTTTCCTGGAGTTCTTCACTGTGATACTAACTCCAAAACACTTTTCCTGGAGTGCTTCACTGTGATACTAACTCCAAAACACTTTTCCTGGAGTGCTTCACTGTGATACTAATTCCAGAACACTTTCCCTCGAGTCCATCACTGTGAGACAAACACTAAAGCCCTTTTTCTGGAGTTCTTCACTGTGGTACTAACTCCAAAACACTTTTCCTGGAGTGCTTCACTGTGATACTAACTACAAAACACGTTTCCTGGAGTGCATCACTGTGATACTAATTCAAGAAAACGTTTCCTGGAGTGCTTCACTGCGATACTAGCTCCTAAACACATTTCCTGGAGTGCTTCACTGTGATACTAACTGGAAAACGCTGTTCCCAGAGTTCTTCATTGTGATACTAACTCCAAAACACTTTTCCTGGAGTGCTTCAGTGTGATATTAACTCCAAAACATTCTTCCTGGAGTGCTTCCCTGTGATACTGACTCCAAAACACTCTTCCTGGAGTCTTTCACTGTGATACTAACCCTAAAACCTGTCCTGAAATGCTTCACTGTGATACTAACCCTAAAACACATTTCCTTGAGTGCTTCACTGTGATACTAACTCCAAAACACTTTTCCCGGAGTGCATCACTGTAATACTAATTCTAAAAAACTTTTCCTGGAGTATTTCACTGTGATACTAATCCTAAAACACTTTTCCTGGAGTGCTTCACTGTGATACTAACTCGAAAACAGTGTTCCCAGAGTGCTTCACTGTGATAAACTCCAAAACATTTTGCCTGGAGTGCTTCACTGTAATATTAGCTCCAAAATACTTTTCCTGGAGTGCATCACTGCGATACGAATTCCAGAAAACCTTTCCTTCGAGGTTTTAACTGTGCTACGAGCTTCAAAACACTTAACTTGGAGTGCATCACTGCGATACTAACCCTAAAACACTTTTGCTTGAGTACTTCACGGTGATACTAGCTCCTAAAGACTTTTCCTGGAGTGCATCACTGTGATACTAATTCCAGAACAATTTTCCTGGAGTGCTTCACTGTGAAACTAACCCTAAAACACTTTTCCTGGAGTGTACTACAGTGATACTAGCTCCAAAACACTTTTCCTGGAGTGCTCCCCATGTGACTAACCCCAAAATACTTTTCCAGGAGTGCATCACAGTGAGAGTAACCCTAAAACACTTTTCCTGGAGTGCTTCACTGTGATACTAACACGAAAACGCTGTTCCCAGAGTGCTTCCCTGTGATACTAACTCCAAAACACTCTTCCTGGAGTGCTTCGCTGTGATACTAACTCCAATACATTCTTCCTGGACTGCTGCACTGTGATACAAACTCCAAAACACACTTCCTGGAGTGCTTCACTATGATACTAACCCTAAAACACATTTCCTGGAGTGCTTCACTGTGATACTAACTCCAGAACACTTTTCCTGGAGTGCTTCACTATGATACTAACCCTAAAACACTTTTCCTGGAGTGCTTCACTGTGATACTAACTCCAAAACACTTTTCCTGTAGTGCTTCACTGTGATACTAACTACAAAACATGTTTCCTGGAGTGCTTCACTGCGATACTAGCTCCTAAACACTTGTCCTGGAGTGCTTCACTGTGATACTAACTGGAAAACGCTGTTCCCAGAGTGCTTCACTGTGATACTAACTCCAAAACACTTTTCCTGGAGTGCTTCACTGTGATATTAACTCCAAAACATTCTTCCTGGAGTGCTTCCCTGTGATACTAGCTCCTAAACACTTTTCCTGGAGTGCTTCACTGTGAAACTAACTCCAGAATACTTTTCCTGGAGTATTTCACTGTGATACTAAAACTAAAACACTTTTCCTGGAGGACTTCACTGTGATACTAACTCAAAAACACTTTTCTTAGAGTGTTTTACTGTGATACTAACTACAGAACACTTTTCCTGGAGTGCTTCACTGTGATACTAACCCTAAAACACTTATCCTTGAGTACTTCACTGTGATAATAGCTCCAAAAGACTTTTCCTGGAGTGCATCACTGTGATATTAACACGAAAACGCTTTTCCCAGAGTGCTTCCCTGTGATACTAACTCCAAAACACTCTTCCTGGAGAGCTTCACTGTGATACTAACTCAAATACATTCTTCCTGGACTGCTCCACTGTGATACAAACTCCAAAACACTCTTCCTGGAGTGCTTCACTATGATACTAACCCTCAAACACATTTCCTGGAGTGCTTTACCGTGATACTAACTCCAGAACACTTTTCCTTGAGTGCTTCACTGTGACACTAATTCCAGAACACTTTTCCTGGAATGCTTCACTATGATACTAACCGTAAAACACTTTTCCTGGAGTGCTTCGCTATGATACTAACCGTAAAACACTTTTCCTAGAGTGCTTCACTGTGATACTAGCTCCAAAACACTTTTCCTGGAGTGCTTCGCTATGATACTAGCGCTAAAACACTTTTCCTGGAGTGCTTCACTGTGATACTAGCTCCAAAACACTTTTCCTGGAGTGCTTCGCTATTATAGTAGCGCTACAACACTGTTCCTGAGTGCTTCACTGTGATACAAACCCTGAAACACTTTTCCTGAAGTGCTTCACTGTGATACTAGCTCCAAAACACTTTTCCTGGAGTGCTTCACTATGATACTAACAGTAAAACACTTTTCCTAGAGTGCTTCACTGTGATACTAACTCCAAAACACATTTCCTGGAGTGCTTCACTGCGATACTAGCTCCTAAACACTTTTCCTGGAGTGCATCACTGTGATACTAATTCCAGTACACCTTTCTGGAGTGTTTTACTGTGATACTGACTCCAGAACAATTTTCCTGGAGTGCTTCACTGTGGCACTAGCTCCAAAACACTTTTCCTGGAGTGCTTCACTGTGATACTAACTCCAGAACACATTTCCTGGAGTGCTTCACTGTGATACTAACCCAAAAACACTTTTCCTGGAGTGTTTTACTGTGATACTAACTCCAGAACACTTTTCCTGGAGTGCTTCACTGTGATACTAATTGAAGAACACTTTCCCTCGAGTACTTCACTGTGAGACAAACCCTAAAACGCTTTTCCTGGAGTTCTTCACTGTGATACTAACTCCAAAACACTTTTCCTGGAGTGCTTCACTGTCATACTAGCTCCAAAACACTTTTCCTGGAGTGCTTCACTGTGATACTAACTCCAGACTACTTTTCCTGGAGTCAATCACTGTGATACTAACCCTAAAACACTTTTCCTGGAGTGTTTCTCTGTGATACTATCTCCAAAACACTTTTCCTGGAGTGCTTCACTGTCATACTAGCTCCAAAACACTTTTCCTGGAGTGCATCACTGTGATACTAATTGCAGAACACTTTTCCTTGGAGTGCTTCACTGTGATACTAATCCTAAAACACTTTTCCTGGAATGTTTTACTGTGATACTAACTCCAGAATACTTTTCCAGGAGTGCTTCACTGTGATACTAACTCCAAACCACTTTTCCTGGAGTGCTTCACTGTGATACTAACTCCAAAACACTTTTCCTGGAGTGCATCACTGTGATACTAATTCCAGAACACTTTTCCTTGGAGTGCTTCACTGTGATACTAATCCTAAAACACTTTTCCTGGAGTGAATCACTGTGATACTAACTCCAGAACACATTTCCTGGAGTGCTTCACTGTGATACTAACTCCGAAACACTTTTCCTGGAGTGCTTCACTGCGATACTAGCTCCTAAACACTTTTCCTGGAGTGCATCACTGTGATACTAATTCCAGTACACTTTTCATGGAGTGCTTCACGATGATACTAACCCTAAAACACTTTTCCTGGAGTGTTTTACTGTGATACTGACTCCAGAACAATTTTCCTGGAGTGCTTCACTATGATACTATCTCCAAAACACTTTTCCTGGAGTGCTTCACTGTGATACTAACTCCAGAATACTTTTCCTGGAGTATTTCACTGTGATACTAACCCTAAAACACTTTTCCAGGAGTGTTTTCCTGTGATACTAACTCCAGAACACTTTTCCTGGAGTGCATCACTGCGATACTAACTCCAAAACACTTTTCCTGGAGTGCATCACTGCGATACTAATTCCAGAACACTTTTCCTGGAGTGCTTCACTGTGATACTAACCATAAAACACTTTTCCTTGAGTGCTTCACTGTGATACTAACTCCAAAACACTTTTCCTGGAGTGAATCACTGTGATACTAACCCTTAAACACTTTTCCTGGAGTGCATCACTGCGATACTAACTCCAAAACACTTTTCCTGGAGTGCTTCACTGTCATACGAGCTCCAAAACACTGTTCCTGGAGTGCTTCACTGTGATAAACACCAAAACATTTTGCCTGGAGTGCTTCACTGTGATATTAGCTCCAAAACACTTTTCCTGGAATGCATCACTGTGATACGAATTCCAGAAAACATTTCCTTGGAGTGCTTCACTGTGATACGAGCTTCAAAACACTTAACTTGGAGTGCATCACTGCGATACTAACCCTAAAACACTTATCCTTGAGTACTTCACTGTGATACTAGCTCCAAAAGACTTTTCCTGGAGTGCATCACTGTGATACTAACACGAAAACGCTGTTCCCAGAGTGCTTCCCTGTGATACTAACTCCAAAACACTCTTCCTGGAGAGCTTCACTGTGATACTAACTCAAATACATTCTTCCTGGACTGCTCCACTGTGATACAAACTCCAAAACACTCTTCCTGGAGTGCTTCACTATGATACTAACCCGAAAACATATTTCCTGGAGTGCTTCACCGTGATACTAACTCCACAACACTTTTCCTTGAGTGCTTCACTGTGACACTAATTCCAGAACACTTTTCCTAGAATGCTTCACTGTGATACTAGCTCCAAAACACTTTTCCTGGAGTGCTTCGCGATGATACTCACCGTAAAACACTTTTCCTAGAGTGCTTCACTGTGATACTAGCTCCAAAACACTTTTCCTGGAGTGCTTCGCTATGATACTAGCGCTAAAACACTTTTCCTGGAGTGCTTCACTGTGATACTAGCTCCAAAACACTTTTCCTGGAGTGCTTCGCTATTATAGTAGCGCTAAAACACTTTTCCTGAGTGCTTCACTGTGATACAAACCCTGAAACACTTTTCCTGAAGTGCTTCACTGTGATACTAGCTCCAAAACACTTTTCCTGGAGTGCTTCACTATGATACTAACAGTAAAACACTTTTCCTAGAGTGCTTCACTGTGATACTAACTCCAAAACACATTTCCTGGAGTGCTTCACTGCGATACTAGCTCCTAAACACTTTTCCTGGAGTGCATCACTGTGATACTAATTCCAGTACACCTTTCTGGAGTGTTTTACTGTGATACTGACTCCAGAACAATTTTCCTGGAGTGCTTCACTGTGGCACTAGCTCCAAAACACTTTTCCTGGAGTGCTTCACTGTGATACTAACTCCAGAACACTTTTCCTGGAGTGCTTCACTGTGATACTAACCCAAAAACACTTTTCCTGGAGTGTTTTACTGTGATACTAACTCCAGAACACTTTTCCTGGAGTGCTTCACTGTGATACTAATTGAAGAACACTTTCCCTCGAGTACTTCACTGTGAGACTAACCCTAAAACGCTTTTCCTGGAGTTCTTCACTGTGATACTAACTCCAAAACACTTTTCCTGGAGTGCTTCACTGTGATACTAACTCCAAAACACTTTTCCTGGAGTGCATCACTGCGATACTAATTCCAGAACACTTTTCCTGGAGTGCTTCACTGTGAGACTAACCGTAAAACACTTTTCCTTGAGTGCTTCACTGTGATACTAACTCCAAAACACTTTTCCTGGAGTCAATCACTGTGATACTAACCCTAAAACACTTTTCCTGGAGTGTTTCTCTGTGATACTATCTCCAAAACACTTTTCCTGGAGTGCTTCACTGTGATACTAATCCTAAAACACTTTTCCTGGAATGTTTTACTGTGATACTAACTCCAGAATACTTTTCCAGGAGTGCTTCACTGTGATACTAACTCCAAACCACTTTTCCTGGAGTGCTTCACTGTGATACTAACTCCAAAACACTTTTCCTGGAGTGCATCACTGTGATACTAATTCCAGAACACTTTTCCTTGGAGTGCTTCACTGTGATACTAATCCTAAAACACTTTTCCTGGAGTGAATCACTGTGATACTCACTCCAGAACACATTTCCTGGAGTGCTTCACTGTGATACTAACTCCGAAACACTTTTCCTGGAGTGCTTCACTGCGATACTAGCTCCTAAACACTTTTCCTGGAGTGCATCACTGTGATACTAATTCCAGTACACTTTTCATGGAGTGCTTCACGATGATACTAACCCTAAAACACTTTTCCTGGAGTGTTTTACTGTGATACTGACTCCAGAACAATTTTCCTGGAGTGCTTCACTGTGATACTATCTCCAAAACACTTTTCCTGGAGTGCTTCACTGTGATACTAACTCCAGAATACTTTTCCTGGAGTATTTCACTGTGATACTAACCCTAAAACACTTTTCCAGGAGTGTTTTCCTGTGATACTAACTCCAGAACACTTTTCCTGGAGTGCATCACTGCGATACTAACTCCAAAACACTTTTCCTGGAGTGCATCACTGCGATACTAATTCCAGAACACTTTTCCTGGAGTGCTTCACTGTGATACTAACCATAAAACACTTTTCCTTGAGTGCTTCACTGTGATACTAACTCCAAAACACTTTTCCTGGAGTGAATCACTGTGATACTAACCCTTAAACACTTTTCCTGGAGTGCATCACTGCGATACTAACTCCAAAACACTTTTCCTGGAGTGCTTCACTGTCATACGAGCTCCAAAACACTGTTCCTGGAGTGCTTCACTGTGATAAACACCAAAACATTTTGCCTGGAGTGCTTCACTGTGATATTAGCTCCAAAACACTTTTCCTGGAATGCATCACTGTGATACGAATTCCAGAAAACATTTCCTTGGAGTGCTTCACTGTGATACGAGCTTCAAAACACTTAACTTGGAGTGCATCACTGCGATACTAACCCTAAAACACTTATCCTTGAGTACTTCACTGTGATACTAGCTCCAAAAGACTTTTCCTGGAGTGCATCACTGTGATACTAACACGAAAACGCTGTTCCCAGAGTGCTTCCCTGTGATACTAACTCCAAAACACTCTTCCTGGAGAGCTTCACTGTGATACTAACTCAAATACATTCTTCCTGGACTGCTCCACTGTGATACAAACTCCAAAACACTCTTCCTGGAGTGCTTCACTATGATACTAACCCGAAAACACATTTCCTGGAGTGCTTCACCGTGATACTAACTCCACAACACTTTTCCTTGAGTGCTTCACTGTGACACTAATTCCAGAACACTTTTCCTAGAATGCTTCACTGTGATACTAGCTCCAAAACACTTTTCCTGGAGTGCTTCGCTATGATACTAACCGTAAAACACTTTTCCTAGAGTGCTTCACTGTGATACTAGCTCCAAAACACTTTTCCTGGAGTGCTTCGCTTTGATACTAGCGCTAAAACACTTTTCCTGGAGTGCTTCACTGTGATACTAGCTCCAAAACACTTTTCCTGGAGTGCTTCGCTATTATACTAGCGCTAAAACACTTTTCCTGGAGTGCTTCACTGTGATACAAACCCTGAAACACTTTTCCTGAAGTGCTTCACTGTGATACTAGCTCCAAAACACTTTTCCTGGAGTGCTTCACTATGATACTAACAGTAAAACACTTTTCCTAGAGTGCTTCACTGTGATACTAACTCCAAAACACATTTCCTGGAGTGCTTCACTGCGATACTAGCTCCTAAACACTTTTCCTGGAGTGCATCACTGTGATACTAATTCCAGTACACCTTTCTGGAGTGTTTTACTGTGATACTGACTCCAGAACACTTTTCCTGGAGTGCATCACTGTGATAATAATTGCAGAACACTTTTCCTTGGAGTGCTTCACTGTGATACTAATGCTAAAACACTTTTCCTGGAGTGTTTTTCTGTGATACTAACTCCAGAACACTTTTCCTGGAGTGCTTCACTGTGATACTACCTCCAGAACACTTTTCCTGGAGTGCTTCACTGTGATACTAACTCCAAAACACTTTTCCTGGAGTGCATCACTGTGATACTAATTCCAGAACACTTTTCCTTGGAGTGCTTCACTGTGATACTAATCCTAAAACACATTTCCGGGAGTGCTTCACTGTGATACTAACTCCGAAACACTTTTCCTGGAGTGCTTCACTGCGATACTAGCTCCTAAACACTTTTCCTGGAGTGCATCACTGTGATACTAACTCCAGAACACTTTTCCTGGAGTATTTCACTGTGATACTAACCGTAAAACACTTTTCCAGGAGTGTTTTCCTGTGATACTAACTCCAGAACACTTTTCCTGGAGTGCATCACTGCGATACTAACTCCAAAACACTTTTCCTGGAGTGCTTCACTGTGATACTAACTCCAAAACACTTTTCCTGGAGTGCATCACTGCGATACTAATTCCAGAACACTTTTCCTGGAGTGCTTCACTGTGATACTAACCGTAAAACACTTTTCCTTGAGTGCTTCACTGTGATACTAACTCCAAAACACTTTTCCTGGAGTGAATCACTGTGATACTAACCCTGAAACACTTTTCCTGGAGTGCATCACTGCGATACTAACTCCAAAACACTTTTCCTGGAGTGCTTCACTGTCATACGAGCTCCAAAACACTATTCCTGGAGTGCTTCACTGCGATACTAACTCCAAAACACTTTTCCTGGAGTGCATCACTGCGATACTAATTCCAGAACACTTTTCCTGGAGTGCTTCACTGTGATACTAACCATAAAACACTTTTCCTTGAGTGCTTCACTGTGATACTAACTCCAAAACACGTTTCCTGGAGTGAATCACAGTGATACTAACTCCACAACACTTTTCCTGGTGTGCTTCACTGTCATACGAGCTCCAAAACACTGTTCCTGGAGTGCTTCACTGTGATAAACTCCAAAACATTTTGCCTGGAGTGCTTCACTGTGATATTAGCTCCAAAACACTTTTCCTGGAATGCATCACTGTGATACGAATTCCAGAAAACATTTCCTTGGAGTGCTTCACTGTGATACGAGCTTCAAAACACTTAACTTGGAGTGCATCACTGCGATACTAACCCTAAAACACTTATCCTTGAGTACTTCACTGTGATACTAGCTCCAAAAGAGTTTTCCTGGAGTGCATCACTGTGATACTAACACGAAAACGCTGTTCCCAGAGTGCTTCCCTGTGATACTAACTCCAAAACACTCTTCCTGGAGAGCTTCACTGTGATACTAACTCAAATACATTCTTCCTGGACTGCTCCACTGTGATACAAACTCCAAAACACTCTTCCTGGAGTGCTTCACTATGATACTAACCCGAAAACATATTTCCTGGAGTGCTTCACCGTGATACTAACTCCACAACACTTTTCCTGGAGTGCTTCACTGTGATACTAGCTCCAAAACACTTTTCCTGGAGTGCTTCGCTATTATACTAGCGCTAAAACACTTTTCCTGGAGTGCTTCACTGTGATACAAACCCTGAAACACTTTTCCTGAAGTGCTTCACTGTGATACTAGCTCCTAAACACTTTTCCTGGAGTGCATCACTGTGATACTAATTCCAGTACACCTTTCTGGAGTGTTTTACTGTGATACTGACTCCAGAACACTTTTCCTGGAGTGCTTCACTGTGATTCTAACTACAAAACACTTTTCCTGGAGTGCTTCACTGTGATTCTAACTACAAAACACTTTTCCTGGAGTGCTTCACTGTGATACTAACTCCAGAACACTTTTCCTGGAGTGCTTCACTGTGATACTAACTCCAGAACACGTTTCCTGGAGTGCTTCACTGTGATACTAACCCTAAAACACTTTTCCTGGAGTGTTTTACTGTGATATTAACTCCAGAACACTTTTCCTGGAGAGCTTCACTGTGATACTACAAAACACTTTTCCTGGAGTGCTTCACAGTGATACTAACTCCAAAACACTTTTCCTGGTGTGCTTCACTGTCATACTAGCTCCAAAACACTTTTCCTGGAGTGCTTCACTGTGATACTAACTCCAAAACACTTTTCCTGGTGTGCTTCACTGTCATACTAGCTCCAAAACACTTTTCCTGGAGTGCTTCACTGTGATACTAACTCCAGACTACTTTTCCTGGAGTCAATCACTGTGATACTAACCCTAAAACACTTTTCCTGGAGTGTTTCTCTGTGATACTATCTCCAAAACACTTTTCCTGGAGTGCTTCACTGTCATACTAGCTCCAAAACACTTTTCCTGGAGTGCATCACTGTGATACTAATTGCAGAACACTTTTCCTTGGAGTGCTTCACTGTGATACTAATCCTAAAACACTTTTCCTGGAATGTTTTACTGTGATACTAACTCCAGAATACTTTTCCAGGAGTGCTTCACTGTGATACTAACTCCAAACCACTTTTCCTGGAGTGCTTCACTGTGATACTAACTCCAAAACACTTTTCCTGGAGTGCATCACTGTGATACTAATTCCAGAACACTTTTCCTAGAATGCTTCACTGTGATACTAGCTCCAAAACACTTTTCCTGGAGTGCTTCGCGATGATACTCACCGTAAAACACTTTTCCTAGAGTGCTTCACTGTGATACTAGCTCCAAAACACTTTTCCTGGAGTGCTTCGCTATGATACTAGCGCTAAAACACTTTTCCTGGAGTGCTTCACTGTGATACTAGCTCCAAAACACTTTTCCTGGAGTGCTTCGCTATTATAGTAGCGCTAAAACACTTTTCCTGAGTGCTTCACTGTGATACAAACCCTGAAACACTTTTCCTGAAGTGCTTCACTGTGATACTAGCTCCAAAACACTTTTCCTGGAGTGCTTCACTATGATACTAACAGTAAAACACTTTTCCTAGAGTGCTTCACTGTGATACTAACTCCAAAACACATTTCCTGGAGTGCTTCACTGCGATACTAGCTCCTAAACACTTTTCCTGGAGTGCATCACTGTGATACTAATTCCAGTACACCTTTCTGGAGTGTTTTACTGTGATACTGACTCCAGAACAATTTTCCTGGAGTGCTTCACTGTGGCACTAGCTCCAAAACACTTTTCCTGGAGTGCTTCACTGTGATACTAACTCCAGAACACTTTTCCTGGAGTGCTTCACTGTGATACTAACCCAAAAACACTTTTCCTGGAGTGTTTTACTGTGATACTAACTCCAGAACACTTTTCCTGGAGTGCTTCACTGTGATACTAATTGAAGAACACTTTCCCTCGAGTACTTCACTGTGAGACTAACCCTAAAACGCTTTTCCTGGAGTTCTTCACTGTGATACTAACTCCAAAACACTTTTCCTGGAGTGCTTCACTGTGATACTAACTCCAAAACACTTTTCCTGGAGTGCATCACTGCGATACTAATTCCAGAACACTTTTCCTGGAGTGCTTCACTGTGAGACTAACCGTAAAACACTTTTCCTTGAGTGCTTCACTGTGATACTAACTCCAAAACACTTTTCCTGGAGTCAATCACTGTGATACTAACCCTAAAACACTTTTCCTGGAGTGTTTCTCTGTGATACTATCTCCAAAACACTTTTCCTGGAGTGCTTCACTGTGATACTAATCCTAAAACACTTTTCCTGGAATGTTTTACTGTGATACTAACTCCAGAATACTTTTCCAGGAGTGCTTCACTGTGATACTAACTCCAAACCACTTTTCCTGGAGTGCTTCACTGTGATACTAACTCCAAAACACTTTTCCTGGAGTGCATCACTGTGATACTAATTCCAGAACACTTTTCCTTGGAGTGCTTCACTGTGATACTAATCCTAAAACACTTTTCCTGGAGTGAATCACTGTGATACTCACTCCAGAACACATTTCCTGGAGTGCTTCACTGTGATACTAACTCCGAAACACTTTTCCTGGAGTGCTTCACTGCGATACTAGCTCCTAAACACTTTTCCTGGAGTGCATCACTGTGATACTAATTCCAGTACACTTTTCATGGAGTGCTTCACGATGATACTAACCCTAAAACACTTTTCCTGGAGTGTTTTACTGTGATACTGACTCCAGAACAATTTTCCTGGAGTGCTTCACTGTGATACTATCTCCAAAACACTTTTCCTGGAGTGCTTCACTGTGATACTAACTCCAGAATACTTTTCCTGGAGTATTTCACTGTGATACTAACCCTAAAACACTTTTCCAGGAGTGTTTTCCTGTGATACTAACTCCAGAACACTTTTCCTGGAGTGCATCACTGCGATACTAACTCCAAAACACTTTTCCTGGAGTGCATCACTGCGATACTAATTCCAGAACACTTTTCCTGGAGTGCTTCACTGTGATACTAACCATAAAACACTTTTCCTTGAGTGCTTCACTGTGATACTAACTCCAAAACACGTTTCCTGGAGTGAATCACAGTGATACTAACTCCACAACACTTTTCCTGGTGTGCTTCACTGTCATACGAGCTCCAAAACACTGTTCCTGGAGTGCTTCACTGTGATAAACTCCAAAACATTTTGCCTGGAGTGCTTCACTGTGATATTAGCTCCAAAACACTTTTCCTGGAATGCATCACTGTGATACGAATTCCAGAAAACATTTCCTTGGAGTGCTTCACTGTGATACGAGCTTCAAAACACTTAACTTGGAGTGCATCACTGCGATACTAACCCTAAAACACTTATCCTTGAGTACTTCACTGTGATACTAGCTCCAAAAGAGTTTTCCTGGAGTGCATCACTGTGATACTAACACGAAAACGCTGTTCCCAGAGTGCTTCCCTGTGATACTAACTCCAAAACACTCTTCCTGGAGAGCTTCACTGTGATACTAACTCAAATACATTCTTCCTGGACTGCTCCACTGTGATACAAACTCCAAAACACTCTTCCTGGAGTGCTTCACTATGATACTAACCCGAAAACACATTTCCTGGAGTGCTTCACCGTGATACTAACTCCACAACACTTTTCCTTGAGTGCTTCACTGTGACACTAATTCCAGAACACTTTTCCTGGAATGCTTCACTGTGATACTAGCTCCAAAACACTTTTCCTGGAGTGCTTCGCTATGATACTAACCGTAAAACACTTTTCCTAGAGTGCTTCACTGTGATACTAGCTCCAAAACACTTTTCCTGGAGTGCTTCGCTTTGATACTAGCGCTAAAACACTTTTCCTGGAGTGCTTCACTGTGATACTAGCTCCAAAACACTTTTCCTGGAGTGCTTCGCTTTTTTCTAGCGCTAAAACACTTTTCCTGGAGTGCTTCACTGTGATACAAACCCTGAAACACTTTTCCTGAAGTGCTTCACTGTGATACTAGCTCCAAAACACTTTTCCTGGAGTGCTTCACTATGATACTAACAGTAAAACACTTTTCCTAGAGTGCTTCACTGTGATACTAACTCCAAAACACATTTCCTGGAGTGCTTCACTGCGATACTAGCTCCTAAACACTTTTCCTGGAGTGCATCAATGTGATACTAATTCCAGTACACCTTTCTGGAGTGTTTTACTGTGATACTGACTCCAGAACACTTTTCCTGGAGTGCTTCACTGTGATTCTAACTACAAAACACTTTTCCTGGAGTGCTTCACTGTGATTCTAACTACAAAACACTTTTCCTGGAGTGCTTCACTGTGATACTAACTCCAGAACACTTTTCCTGGAGTGCTTCACTGTGATACTAACTCCAGAACACGTTTCCTGGAGTGCTTCACTGTGATACTAACCCTAAAACACTTTTCCTGGAGTGCTTCACTGTGATACTAACTCCAGAACACTTTTCCTGGAGAGCTTCACTGTGATACTACAAAACACTTTTCCTGGAGTGCTTCACAGTGATACTAACTCCAAAACACTTTTCCTGGTGTGCTTCACTGTCATACTAGCTCCAAAACACTTTTCCTGGAGTGCTTCACTGTGATACTAACTCCAAAACACTTTTCCTGGAGTGCATCACTGTGATAATAATTCCAGAACACTTTTCCTTGGAGTGCTTCACTGTGATACTAATCCTAAAACACTTTTCCTGGAGTGTTTTACTGTGATACTAACTCCAGAACACATTTCCTGGAGTGCTTCACTGTGATACTAACTCCAGAACACTTTTCCTGGAGTGCTTCACTGTGATTCTAACTACAAAACACTTTTCCTGGAGTGCTTCACTGTGATACTAACTCCAGAACACTTTTCCTGGAGTGCTTCACTGTGATACTAACTCCAAAACACTTTTCCTGGAGTGCTTCACTGCGATACTAGCTCCGAAACACTTTTCCTGGAGTGCATCACTGTGATACTAATTCCAGTACACTTTTCATGGATTATTTCACTGTGATACTAACCCTAAAACACTTATCCTGGAGTGCTTCACTGTGATACTAACTCGAAAACACTTTTCTTCGAGTGTTTTACTGTGATACTAACTCCAGAACACTTGTCCTGGAGTGCTTCACTGTGATACTAACCCTAAAACACTTTTGCTGGAGTGTTTTACTGTGATACTAACTCCAGAACACTTTTCCTGGAGAACTTCACTGTGATACTAATTCCAGAACACTTTCCCTCGAGTATGTCACTGTGAGACTAACAATAAAACGCTTTTCCTGGAGTTCTTCACTGTGATACTAACTCCAAAACACTTTTCCTGGAGTGCTACACTGTGATACTAACTCCAAAACACTTTTCCTGGAGTGCATCACTGCGATACTAATTCCAGAACACTTCTCCTGGAGTGCTTCACTGTGATACTAACGGTAAAACACTTTTCCTTGAGTGCTTCACTGTGATACTACCTCCAAAACACTTTTCCTGGAGTGCTTCACTGTGATACTAACTCCAAAACACTTTTCCTGGAGTGCATCACTGCGATACTAATTCCAGAACACTTCTCCTGGAGTGCTTCACTTGATACTAACTCCTAAACACTATGCCTTGAGTGCTTCACTGTCATACTAACTCCAAAACACTCTTCCTGGAGTGCATCACTGTGATACTAATTCCAGAACACTTTTCCTTGGAGTGCTTCACTGTGATACTAATCCTAAAACACTTTTCCTGGAGTGTTTTACTGTGATACTAACTCCAGAACACATTTCCTGGAGTGCTTCACTGTGATACTAACTCCAAAACACATTTCCTGGAGTGCTTCACTGTAATACTACCTCCAGAACACGTTTCCTGGAGTGCTTCACTGTGATTCTAACTACAAAACACTTTTCCTGGAGTGCTTCACTGTGATACTAACTCCAGAACACTTTTCCTGGAGTGCTTCACTGTGATACTAACTCCAAAAATCTTTTCCTGGAGTGCTTCACTGCGATACTAGCTCCTAAACACTTTTCCTGGAGTGCATCACTGTGATACTAATTCCAGTACACTTTTCATGGATTATTTCACTGTGATACTAACCCTAAAACACTTTGCCTGGAGTGCTTCACTGTGATACTAACTCGAAAACACTTTTCTTCGAGTGTTTTACTGTGATACTAACTCCAGAACACTTGTCCTGGAGTGCTTCACTGTGATACTAACCCTAAAACACTTTTCCTGGAGTGTTTTACTGTGATACTAACTCCAGAAGACTTTTCCTGGAGAGCTTCACTGTGATACTAATTCCAGAACACTTTCCCTCGAGTATGTCACTGTGAGACTAACAATAAAACGCTTTTCCTGGAGTTCTTCACTGTGATACTAACTCCAAAACACTTTTCCTGGAGTGCTACACTGTGATACTAACTCCAAAACACTTTTCCTGGAGTGCATCACTGCGATACTAATTCCAGAACACTTCTCCTGGAGTGCTTCACTGTGATACTAACGGTAAAACACTTTTCCTTGAGTGCTTCACTGTGATACGAACTCCAAAACACTTTTCCTGGAGTGCTTCACTGTGATACTAATCTTAAAACACTTTTCCTGGAGTGTTTTACTGTGATACTAACTCCAGAACACTTTTCCTGGAGTGCTTCACAGTGATACTAACTCCAAAACACTTTTGCTGGAGTGCTTCACTGCGATACTAGCTACTAAACACTTTTCCTGGAGTGCATCACTGTGATACTAACTCCAAAACACTTTTCCTGGAGTGCTTCACTGTGATACTAACTCCAAAACACATTTCCTGGAGTGCATCACTGCGATACTAATTCCAGAACACTTTTCCTGGAGTGCTTCACTGTGATACTAACCGTAAAACACTTTTCCTTGAGTGCTTCACTGTGATACTAATTCCAAAACACTTTTCCTGGAGTATTTCACTGTGATACGCACCCTAAAACACTTTTCCAGGAGTGCTGCACTGTGATACTAACTCCAAAACACTTTTCCTGGAGTGCTTCACTGTCATACTAGCTCCAAAACACTTTTCCTGGAGTGCTTCACTGTGATACTAATTCCAGAACACTTTTCCTTGGAGTGCTTCACTGTGATACTAATCCTAAAACACCTTTCCTGGAGTGTTTTACTGTGATACTAACTCCAGAACACTTTTCCTGGAGTGCTTCACTGTGATACTAACCCTAAAACACTTTTCCTGGAGTGCATCACTGTGATACTACCTACAGAACACTTTTCCTGGAGTGCTTCACTGTGATACTACAAAACACTTTTCCTGGAGTGCGTCACAGTGATACTAACTCCAAAACACTTTTCCTGGTGTGCTTCACTGTCATACTAGCTCCAAAACACTTTTCCTGGAGTGCATCACTGTGATACTAATCCTAAAACACTTTTCCTGGAGTGTTTTACTGTGATACTAACTCCAGAACACTTTTCCTGGAGTGCTTCACTGTGATACTAACTCCAAAACACTTTTCCTGGAGTGCTTCACTGCGATACTAGCTCCTAAACACTTTTCCTGGAGTGCATCACTGTGATACTAATTCCAGTACACTTTTCATGGAGTGCTTCACTATGATACTAACCCTAAAACACTTTTCCTGGAGTGTTTTACTGTGATACTGACTCCAAAACACTTTTCCTGGAGTGCTTCACTGTGATACTAACTCCAGAATACTTTTCCTGGAGTATTTCACTGTGATACTAACCCTAAAACACTTTTCCTGGAGTGCTTCACTGTGATACTAACTCGAAAACACTTTTCTTAGAGTGTTTTACTGTGATACTAACTCCAGAACACGTTTCCTGGAGTGCTTCACTGTGATACGAACCCTAAAACACTTTTCCTGGAGTGTTTTACTGTGATATTAACTCCAGAACACTTTTCCTGGAGTGCTTCACTGTGATACTAACTCCTAAACACTTTTCCTGGAGTGCATCACTGCGATACTAATTCCAGAACACTTCTCCTGGAGTGCTTCACTGTGATACTAACGGTAAAACACTTTTCCTTGAGTGCTTCACTGTGATACTAACTCCAAAACACTTTTCCTGGAGTGCTTCACTGTGATTCTAACTACAAAACACTTTTCCTGGAGTATTTCACTGTGATACTAACCCTAAAACACTTTTCCTGGAGTGCTTCACTGTGATACTAACTCGAAAACACTTTTCTTAGAGTGTTTTACTGTGATACTAACTCCAGAACACGTTTCCTGGAGTGCTTCACTGTGATACTAACCCTAAAACACTTTTCCTGGAGTGTTTTCCTGTGATATTAACTCCAGAACACTTTTCCTGGAGAGCTTCACTGTGATACTGCAAAACACTTTTCCTGGAGTGCTTCACAGTGATACTAACTCCAAAACACTTTTCCTGGTGTGCTTCACTGTCATACTAGCTCCAAAACACTTTTCCTGGAGTGCTTCACTGTGATACTAACTCCAAAACACTTTTCCTGGAGTGCATCACTGCGATACTAATTCCAGAACACTTCACCTGGAGTGCTTCACTTGATACTAACTCCTAAACACTATTCCTTGAGTGCTTCACTGTCATACTAACTCCAAAACACTCTTCCTGGAGTGCATCACTGTGATAATAATTCCAGAACACTTTTCCTTGGAGTGCTTCACTGTGATACTAATCCTAAAACACTTTTCCTGGAGTGTTTTACTGTGATACTAACTCCAGAACACATTTCCTGGAGTGCTTCACTGTGATACTAACTCCAAAACACATTTCCTGGAGTGCTTCACTGTGATACTACCTCCAGAACACTTTTCCTGGAGTGCTTCACTGTGATTCTAACTACAAAACACTTTTCCTGGAGTGCTTCACTGTGATACTAACTCCAGAACACTTTTCCTGGAGTGCTTCACTGTGATACTAACTCCAAAACACTTTTCCTGGAGTGCTTCACTGCGATACTAGCTCCTAAACACTTTTCCTGGAGTGCATCACTGTGATACTAATTCCAGTACACTTTTCATGGATTATTTCACTGTGATACTAACCCTAAAACACTTTTCCTGGAGTGCTTCACTGTGATACTAACTCGAAAACACTTTTCTTCGAGTGTTTTACTGTGATACTAACTCCAGAACACTTGTCCTGGAGTGCTTCACTGTGATACTAACTCCAAAACACTTTTCCTGGAGTGCTTCACTGCGATACTAGCTCCTAAACACTTTTCCTGGAGTGCATCACTGTGATACTAATTCCAGTACACTTTTCATGGAGTGCTTCACTATGATACTAACCCTAAAACACTTTTCCTGGAGTGTTTTACTGTGATACTGACTCCAAAACACTTTTCCTGGAGTGCTTCACTGTGATACTAACTCCAGAATACTTTTCCTGGAGTATTTCACTGTGATACTAACCCTAAAACACTTTTCCTGGAGTGCTTCACTGTGATACTAACTCGAAAACACTTTTCTTAGAGTGTTTTACTGTGATACTAACTCCAGAACACGTTTCCTGGAGTGCTTCACTGTGATACTAACCCTAAAACACTTTTCCTGGAGTGTTTTACTGTGATATTAACTCCAGAACACTTTTCCTGGAGTGCTTCACTGTGATACTAATTCCTAAACACTTTTCCTGGAGTGCATCACTGCGATACTAATTCCAGAACACTTCTCCTGGAGTGCTTCACTGTGATACTAACGGTAAAACATTTTTCCTTGAGTGCTTCACTGTGATACTAACTCCAAAACACTTTTCCTGGAGTGCTTCACTGTGATTCTAACTACAAAACACTTTTCCTGGAGTATTTCACTGTGATACTAACCCTAAAACACTTTTCCTGGAGTGCTTCACTGTGATACTAACTCGAAAACACTTTTCTTAGAGTGTTTTACTGTGATACTAACTCCAGAACACGTTTCCTGGAGTGCTTCACTGTGATACTAACCCTAAAACACTTTTCCTGGAGTGTTTTCCTGTGATATTAACTCCAGAACACTTTTCCTGGAGAGCTTCACTGTGATACTGCAAAACACTTTTCCTGGAGTGCTTCACAGTGATACTAACTCCAAAACACTTTTCCTGGTGTGCTTCACTGTCATACTAGCTCCAAAACACTTTTCCTGGAGTGCTTCACTGTGATACTAACTCCAAAACACTTTTCCTGGAGTGCATCACTGCGATACTAATTCCAGAACACTTCACCTGGAGTGCTTCACTTGATACTAACTCCTAAACACTATTCCTTGAGTGCTTCACTGTCATACTAACTCCAAAACACTCTTCCTGGAGTGCATCACTGTGATAATAATTCCAGAACACTTTTCCTTGGAGTGCTTCACTGTGATACTAATCCTAAAACACTTTTCCTGGAGTGTTTTACTGTGATACTAACTCCAGAACACATTTCCTGGAGTGCTTCACTGTGATACTAACTCCAAAACACATTTCCTGGAGTGCTTCACTGTGATACTACCTCCAGAACACTTTTCCTGGAGTGCTTCACTGTGATTCTAACTACAAAACACTTTTCCTGGAGTGCTTCACTGTGATACTAACTCCAGAACACTTTTCCTGGAGTGCTTCACTGTGATACTAACTCCAAAACACTTTTCCTGGAGTGCTTCACTGCGATACTAGCTCCTAAACACTTTTCCTGGAGTGCATCACTGTGATACTAATTCCAGTACACTTTTCATGGATTATTTCACTGTGATACTAACCCTAAAACACTTTTCCTGGAGTGCTTCACTGTGATACTAACTCGAAAACACTTTTCATCGAGTGTTTTACTGTGATACTAACTCCAGAACACTTGTCCTGGAGTGCTTCACTGTGATACTAACCCTAAAACACTTTTCCTGGAGTGTTTTACTGTGATACTAACTCCAGAACACTTTTCCTGGAGAGCTTCACTGTGATACTAATTCCAGAACACTTTCCCTCGAGTATGTCACTGTGAGACTAACAATAAAACGCTTTTCCTGGAGTTCTTCACTGTGATACTAACTCCAAAACACTTTTCCTGGAGTGCTACACTGTGATACTAACTCCAAAACACTTTTCCTGGAGTGCATCACTGCGATACTAATTCCAGAACACTTCTCCTGGAGTGCTTCACTGTGATACTAACGGTAAAACACTTTTCCTTGAGTGCTTCACTGTGATACTACCTCCAAAACACTTTTCCTGGAGTGCTTCACTGTGATACTAACTCCAAAACACTTTTCCTGGAGTGCATCACTGCGATACTAATTCCAGAACACTTCTCCTGAAGTGCTTCACTTGATACTAACTCCTAAACACTATTCCTTGAGTGCTTCACTGTCATACTAACTCCAAAACAATCTTCCTGGAGTGCATCACTGTGATACTAATTCCAGAACACTTTTCCTTGGAGTGCTTCACTGTGATACTAATCCTAAAACACTTTTCCTGGAGTGTTTTACTGTGATACTAACTCCAAAACACATTTCCTGGAGTGCTTCACTGTAATACTACCTCCAGAACACTTTTCCTGGAGTGCTTCACTGTGATTCTAACTACAAAACACTTTTCCTTGAGTGTTTCACTGTGATACTAACTCCAGAACACTTTTCCTGGAGTGCTTCACTGTGATACTAACTCCAAAACACTTTTCCTGGAGTGCTTCACTGCGATACTAGCTCCTAAACACTTTTCCTGGAGTGCATCACTGTGATACTAATTACAGTACACTTTTCATGGATTATTTCACTGTGATACTAACCCTAAAACACTTTTCCTGGAGTGCTTCACTGTGATACTAACTCGAAAACACTTTTCTTCGAGTGTTTTACTGTGATACTAACTCCAGAACACTTGTCCTGGAGTGCTTCACTGTGATACTAACCCAAAAACACTTTTCCTGGAGTGTTTTACTGTGATACTAACTCCAGAACACTTTTCCTGGAGAGCTTCACTGTGATACTAATTCCAGAACACTTTCCCTCGAGTATGTCACTGTGAGACTAACAATAAAACGCTTTTCCTGGAGTTCTTCACTGTGATACTAACTCCAAAACACTTTTCCTGGAGTGCTACACTGTGATACTAACTCCAAAACACTTTTCCTGGAGTGCATCACTGCGATACTAATTCCAGAACACTTCTCCTGGAGTGCTTCACTGTGATACTAACGGTAAAACACTTTTCCTTGAGTGCTTCACTGCGATACTAACTCCAAAACACTTTTCCTGGAGTGCTTCACTGTGATACTAATCCTAAAACACTTTTCCTGGAGTGTTTTACTGTGATACTAACTCCAGAACACTTTTCCTGGAGTGCTTCACTGTGATACTAACTCCAAAACACTTTTGCTGGAGTGCTTCACTGCGATACTCGCTACTAAACACTTTTCCTGGAGTGCATCACTGTGATACTAATTCCAGTACACTTTTCATGGAGTGCTTCACTATGATACTAACCCTAAAACACTTTTCCTGGAGTGTTTTACTGTGATACTGACTCCAAAACACTTTTCCTGGAGTGCTTCACTGTGATACTAACTCCAGAATACTTTTCCTGGAGTATTTCACTGTGATACTTTCCCTAAAACACTTTTCCTGGAGCGCTTCACTGTGATACTAACTCCAAAACACATTTCCTGGAGTGCTTCACTGTGATACTACCTCCAGAACACTTTTCCTGAAGTGCTTCACTGTGATTCTAACTACGAAACACTTTTCCTGGAGTGCTTCACTGTGATACTAACTCCAAAACACTTTTCCTGGAGTGCTACACTGTGATATTATCTCCAAAACACTTTTCCTGGAGTGCTTCACTGCGATACTAGCTCCTAAACACTTTTCCTGGAGTGCATCACTGTGATACTAATTCCAGTACACTTTTCATGGATTATTTCACTGTGATACTAACCCTAAAACACTTTTCCTGGAGTGCTTCACTGTGATACTAACTCGAAAACACTTTTCTTTGAGTGTTTTACTGTGATACTAACTCCAGAACACTTTTCCTGGAGTGCTTCACTGTGATACTAACTCCAAAACACTTTTCCTGGAGTGCTTCACTGTGATACTAACCCTATAACACTTTTCCTGGAGTGTTTTACTGTGATACGAACTCCAGAACACTTTTCCTGGAGAGCTTCACTGTGATACTAATTCCAGAACACTTTCCCTCGAGTATGTCACTGTGAGACTAACAATAAAACGCTTTTCCTGGAGTGCTTCACTGTGATACTACAAAACGCTTTTCTTGGAGTGCTTCACAGTGATACTAACTCCAAAACACTTTTCCTGGTGTGCTTCACTGTCATACTAGCTCCAAAACACTTTTCCTGGAGTGCATCACTGTGATACTAATCCTAAAACACTTTTCCTGGAGTGTTTTACTGTGATACTAACTCCAGAACACTTTTCCTGGAGTGCTTCACTGTGATACTAACTCCAAAACACTTTTCCTGGAGTGCTTCACTGCGATACTAGCTCCTAAACACTTTTCCTGGAGTGCATCACTGTGATACTAATTCCAGTACATTTTTCATGGAGTGCTTCACTATGATACTAACCCTAAAACACATCTCCTGGAGTGTTTTACTGTGATACTGACTCCAAAACACTTTTCCTGGAGTGCATCACTGTGATACTAACTCCAGAATACTTTTCCTGGAGTATTTCACTGTGATACTAACCCTAAAACACTTTTCCTGGAGTGCTTCACTGTGATACTAACTCGAAAACACTTTTCTTAGAGTGTTTTACTGTGATACTAACTCCAGAACACGTTTCCTGGAGTGCTTCACTGTGATACTAACCCTAAAACACTTTTCCTTCAGTGTTTTACTGTGATATTAACTCCAGAACACTTTTCCTGGAGTGCTTCACTGTGATACTAACTCCAGAATACTTTTCCTGGAGTATTTCACTGTGATACTAACCCTAAAACAATTTTCCTGGAGTGCTTCACTGTGATACTAACTCGAAAACACTTTTCTTCGAGTGTTTTACTGTGATACTAACTCCAGAACATGTTTCCTGGTGTGCTTCACTGTGATACTAACCCTAAAACACTTTTCCTGGAGTGTTTTACTGTGATATTAACTCCAGAACACTTTTCCTGGAGAGCCTCACTGTGATACTAATTCCAGAACACTTTCCCTCGAGTACGTAACTGTGAGACTAACAATAAAACGCTTTTCCTGGAGTTCATCACTGTGATACTAACTCCAAAACACTTTTCCTGGAGTGCTTCACTGTGATACTAACTCCTAAACACTTTTCCTGGAGTGCATCACTGCGATACTAATTCCAGAACACTTCTCCTGGAGTGCTTCACTTGATACTAACTCCTAAACACTTTTCCTGGAGTGCTTCACTGTCATACTAACTCCAAAACACTTTTCCTGGAGTGCATCACTGTGATACTAATTCCAGAACACTTTTCCTTGGAGTGCTTCACTGTGATACTAATCCTAAAACACTTTTCCTGGAGTGTTTTACTGTGATACTAACTCCAGAACACATTTCCTGGAGTGCTTCACTGTGATACTAACTCCAAAACACATTTCCTGGAGTGCTTCACTGTGATACAACCTCCAGAACACTTTTCCTGGAGTGCTTCACTGTGATTCTAACTACAAAACACTTTTCCTGGAGTGCTTCACTGTGATACTAACTCCCGAACACTTTTCCTGGAGTGCTTCACTGTGATACTAACTCCAAAACACTTTTCCTGGAGTGCTTCACTGCGATACTAGCTCCTAAACACTTTTCCTGGAGTGCATCACTGTGATACTAATTCCAGTACACTTTTCATGGATTATTTCACTGTGATACTAACCCTAAAACACTTTGCCTGGAGTGCTTCACTGTGATACTAACTCGAAAACACTTTTCTTCGAGTGTTTTACTGTGATACTAACTCCAGAACACTTGTCCTGGAGTGCTTCACTGTGATACTAACCCTAAAACACTTTTCCTGGAGTGTTTTACTGTGATACTAACTCCAGAACACTTTTCCTGGAGAGCTTCACTGTGATACTAATTTCAGAACACTTTCCCTCGAGTATGTACTGTGAGACTAACAATAAAACGCTTTTCCTGGAGTTCTTCACTGTGATACTAACTCCAAAACACTTTTCCTGGAGTGCTACACTGTGATACTAACTCCAAAACACTTTTCCTGGAGTGCATCACTGCGATACTAATTCCAGAACACTTCTCCAGGAGTGCTTCACTGTGATACTCACGGTAAAACACTTTTCCTTGAGTGCTTCACTGTGATACTAACTCCAAAACACTTTGCCTGGAGTGCTTCACTGTGATTCTAACTACAAAACACTTTTCCTGGAGTATTTCACTGTGATACTAACCCTAAAACACTTTTCCTGGAGTGCTTCACTGTGATACTAACCCTAAAACACTTTTCTTAGAGTGTTTTACTGTGATACTAACTCCAGAACACGTTTCCTGGAGTGCTTCACTGTGATACCATCCCTAAAACACTTTTCCTGGAGTGTTTTACTGTGATATTAACTCCAGAACACTTTTCCTGGAAGCTTCACTGTGATACTAACTCCAGAATACTTTTCCTGGAGTATTTCACTGTGATACTAACCCTAAAACACTTTTCCTGGAGTGCTTCACTGTGATACTAACTCGAAAACACTTTTCCTGGAGTGTTTTACTGTGATATTAACTCCAGAACACTTTTCCTGGAGAGCTTCACTGTGATACTAACCCTAAAACACTTTTCCTGGAGTGTTTTACTGTGATATTAACTCCAGAACACTTTTCATGGAGAGCTTCACTGTGATACTACAAAACACTTTTCCTGGAGTGCTTCACAGTGATACTAACTCCAAAACACTTTTCCTGGTGTGCTTCACTGTCATACTAGCTCCAAAACACTTTTCCTGGAGTGCTTCACTGTGATACTAACTCCAAAACACTTTTCCTGGAGTGCATCACTGCGATACTAATTCCAGAACACTTCTCCTGGAGTGCTTCACTTGATACTAACTCCTAAACACTATTCCTTGAGTGCTTCACTGTCATACTAACTCCAAAACACTCTTCCTGGAGTGCATCACTGTGATACTAATTCCAGAACACTTTTCCTTGGAGTGCTTCACTGTGATACTAATGCTAAAACACTTTTCCTGGAGTGTTTTACTGTGATACTAACTCCAGAACACATTTCCTGGAGTGCTTCACTGTGATACTAACTCCAAAACACATTTCTTGGAGTGCTTCACTGTGATACTACCTCCAGAACACTTTTCCTGGAGTGCTTCACTGTGATTCTAACTACAAAACACTTTTCCTGGAGTGCTTCACTGTGATACTAACTCCAGAACACTTTTCCTGGAGTGCTTCACTGTGATACTAACTCCAAAACACTTTTCCTGGAGTGCTTCACTGCGATACTAGCTCCGAAACACTTTTCCTGGAGTGCATCACTGTGATACTAATTCCAGTACACTTTTCATGGATTATTTCACTGTGATACTAACCCTAAAACACTTTTCCTGGAGTGCTTCACTGTGATACTAACTCGAAAACACTTTTCTTTGAGTGTTTTACTGTGATACTAACTCCAGAACACTTTTCCTGGAGTGCTTCACTGTGATACTAACTGCAAAACACTTTTCCTGGAGTGCTTCACTGTGATACTAACCCTAAAACACTTTTCCTGGAGTGTTTTACTGTGATACGAACTCCAGAACACTTTTCCTGGAGAGCTTCACTGTGATACTAATTCCAGAACACTTTCCCTCGAGTATGTCACTGTGAGACGAACAATAAAACGCTTTTCCTGGAGTTCTTCACTGTGATACTAACTCCAAAACACTTTTCCTGGAGTGCTACACTGTGATACTAACTCCAAAACACTTTTCCTGGAGTGCATCACTGCGATACTAATTCCAGAACACTTCTCCTGGAGTGCTTCACTGTGATACTAACGGTAAAACACTTTTCCTTGAGTGCTTCACTGTAATACTAACTCCAAAACACTTTTCCTGGAGTGAATCACTGTGATACTAACCCTAAAACACTTTTCCTGGGGTGCTTCACTGTGATACTAACTCCAGAACACTTTTCCTGGAGTGCTTCACTGTGATACTAACTCCAAAACACTTTTCCTGGAGTGCTTCACTGCGATACTAGCTCCTAAACACTTTTCCTGGAGTGCATCACTGTGATACTAATTCCAGTACACTTTTCATGGATTATTTCACTGTGATACTAACCCTAAAACACTTTTCCTGGAGTGCTTCACTGTGATACTAACTCGAAAACACTTTTCTTCGAGTGTTTTACTGTGATACTAACTCCAGAACACTTGTCCTGGAGTGCTTCACTGTGATACTAACTCTAAAACACTTTTCCTGGAGTGTTTTACTGTGATACTAACTCCAGAACACTTTTCCTGGAGAGCTTCACTGTGATACTAATTCCAGAACACTTTCCCTCGAGAATGTCACTGTGAGACTAACAATAAAACGCTTTTCCTGGAGTTCTTCACTGTGATACTAACTCCAAAACACTTTTCCTGGAGTGCTACACTGTGATACTAACTCCAAAACACTTTTCCTGGAGTGCATCACTGCGATAATAATTCCAGAACACTTCTCCTGGAGTGCTTCACTGTGATACTAACGGTAAAACACTTTTCCTTGAGTGCTTCACTGTGATACTAACTCCAAAACACGTTTCCTGGAGTGCTTCACTGTGATACTAATCCTAAAACACTTTTCCTGGAGTGTTTTACTGTGATACTAACTCCAGAACACTTTTCCTGGAGTGCTTCACTGTGATACTAACTCCAAAACACTTTTGCTGGAGTGCTTCACTGCGATACTAGCTACTAAACACTTTTCCTGGAGTGCATCACTGTGATACTAATTCCAGTACACTTTTCATGGAGTGCTTCACTATGATACTAACCCTAAAACACTTTTCCTGGAGTGTTTTACTGTGATACTGACTCCAAAACACTTTTCCTGGAGTGCTTCACTGTGATACTAACTCCAGAATACTTTTCCTGGAGTATTTCACTGTGATACTTTCCCTAAAACACTTTCCCTGGAGTGCTTCACTGTGATACTAACCCTAAAACACTTTTCCTGGAGTGTTTTACTGTGATATTAACTCCAGAACACTTTTCCTGGAGAGCTTCACTGTGATACTAATTCCAGAACACTTTCCCTCGAGTACGTAACTGTGAGACTAACAATAAAACGCTTTTCCTGGAGTTCTTCACTGTGATACTAACTCCAAAACACTTTTCCTGGAGTGCTTCACTGTGATACTAACTCCAAAACACTTTTCCTGGAGTGCATCACTGCGATACTAATTCCAGAACACTTCTCCTGGAGTGCTTCACTGCGATACTAACTCCTAAACACTTTTCCTGGAGTGAATCACTGTGATACTAACCCTTAAACACTTTTCCTGGAGTGCTTCACTGTGATACTAACCCCTAAACACCTTTCCTGGAGTGCTTCACTGTCATACTAGCTCCAAAACACTTTTCCTGGAGTGCTTCACTGTGATACTAATTCCAGAACACTTTTCCTTGGAGTGCTTCACTGTGATACTAATCCTAAAACACTTTTCCTGGAGTGTTTTACTGTGATACTAACTCCAGAACACATTTCCTGGAGTGCTTCACTGTGATACTAACTCCAAAACACATTTCCTGGAGTGCTTCACTGTGATACTACCTCCAGATCACTTTTCCTGAAGTGCTTCACTGTGATTCTAACTACAAAACACTTTTCCTGGAGTGCTTCACTATGATACTAACTCCAAAACACTTTTCCTGGAGTGCTTCACTGTGATACTAGCTCCTAAACACTTTTCCTGGAGTGCATCACTGTGATACTAATTCCAGTACACTTTTCATGGATTATTTCACTGTGATACTAACCCTAAAACACTTTTCCTGGAGTGCTTCACTGTGATACTAACTCGAAAACACTTTTCTTTGAGTGTTTTACTGTGATACTAACTCCAGAACACTTTTCCTGGAGTGCTTCACTGTGATACTAACTGCAAAACACTTTTCCTGGAGTGCTTCACTGTGATACTAACCCTAAAACACTTTTCCTGGAGTGTTTTACTGTGATACGAACTCCAGAACACTTTTCCTGGAGAGCTTCACTGTGATACTAATTCCAGAACAATTTCCCTCGAGTATGTCACTGTGAGACGAACAATAAAACGCTTTTCCTAGAGTTCTTCACTGTGATACTAACTCCAAAACACTTTTCCTGGAGTGCTACACTGTGATACTAACTCCAAAACACTTTTCCTGGAGTGCATCACTGCGATACTAATTCCAGAACACTTCTCCTGGAGTGCTTCACTGTGATACTAACGGTAAAACACTTTTCCTTGAGTGCTTCACTGTAATACTAACTCCAAAACACTTTTCCTGGAGTGAATCACTGTGATACTAACCCTAAAACACTTTTCCTGGGGTGCTTCACTGTGATACTAACTCCCAAACACTTTTCCTGGAGTGCTTCACTGTGATACTAACTCCAAAACACTTTTCCTGGAGTGCTTCACTGTGATACTAACTCCAAAACACTTTTCCTGGAGTGCTTCACTGCGATACTAGCTCCTAAACACTTTTCCTGGAGTGCATCACTGTGATACTAATTCCAGTACACTTTTCATGGAGTGCTTCACTATGATACTAACCCTAAAACACTTTTCCTGGAGTGTTTTACTGTGATACTGACTCCGAAACACTTTTCCTGGAGTGCTTCACTGTGATACTAACTCCAGAATACTTTTCCTGGAGTATTTCACTGTGATACTAACCCTAAAACACTTTTCCTGGAGTGCTTCACTGTGATACTAACTCGAAAACACTTTTCTTAGAGTGTTTTACTGTGATACTAACTCCAGAACACGTTTCCTGGAGTGCTTCACTGTGATACTAACCCTAAAACACTTTTCCTGGAGTGTTTTACTGTGATATTAACTCCAGAACACTTTTCCTGGAGAGCTTCACTGTGATACTAATTCCAGAACACTTTCCCTCGAGTACGTAACTGTGAGACTAACAATAAAACGCTTTTCCTGGAGTTCTTCACTGTGATACTAACTCCAAAACACTTTTCCTGGAGTGCTTCACTGTGATACTAACTCCAAAACACTTTTCCTGGAGTGCATCACTGCGATACTAATTCCAGACCACTTCTACTGGAGTGCTTCACTGTGATACTAACTCCAAAACATTCTTCCTGGAGTGTTTCCCTGTGATACTAACACCAAAACACTTTTCCTGGAGTGAATCACTGTGATACTAATTCCAGAACACTTTTCCTTGGAGTGCTTCACTGTGATACTAATCCTAAAACACTTTTCCTGGAGTGTTTTACTGTGATACTAACTCCAGAACACATTTCCTGGAGTGCTTCACTGTGATACTAACTCCAAAACACATTTCCTGGAGTGCTTCACTGTGATACTACCTCCAGAACATTTTTCCTGAAGTGCTTCACTGTGATACTAACCCTAAAACACTTTTCCTGGAGTGCTTCACTGTGATACTAACCGTAAAACACTTTTCCTTGAGTGCTCCACTGTGATACGAACACCAAAACACTTTTCCTGGTGTGAATCACTGTGATACTAACACGAAAACACTTTCCCTTGAGTGCTTCACTGTGATACTAACTCCAAAACACTTTTCCTGGAGTGCTTCACTGCCATATTAGCTCCAAAACACTTTTCTTGGAGTGCATCACTGTGATACTAATTCCAGAACACTTTTCCTTGGAGTGCTTCACTGTGATACTAATCCTAAAACACTTTTCCTGGAGTGTTTTACTGTGATACTAACTCCAGAACACTTTTCCTGGAGTGCTTCACTGTGATACTAACTACAAAACACGTTTCCTGGAGTGCATCACTGTGATACTAATTCCAGAACACGTTTCCTGGAGTGCTTCACTGCGATACTAGCTCCTAAACACTTTTCCTGGAGTGTTTCACTGTGATACTAACTCTAAAACCTGTCCTGGAGTGCTTCACTGTGATACTAACCCTAAAACACGTTTCCTTGAGTTCTTCACTGTGATACTAACTCCAAAACACTTTTCCCGGAGTGCATCACTGTGATACTAATTCCAAAAAACTTTTCCTGGAGTATTTCACTCTGATACTAATCCTAAAACACATTTCCTAGAGTGCTTCACTGCGATACTAGATCCTAAACACTTTTCCTGGAGTGCATCACTGTGATACTAATTCCAGCACCCTTTTCATGGAGTGCTTCACTATGATACTAACCCTAAAACACTTTTCTGGAGTGTTTTACTGTGATATTGACTCCAGAACAATTTTCCTGGAGTGCTTCACTGTGATACTATCTGCAAAACACTTTTCCTGGATTGCTTCACAGTGATACTAACTCCAGAATACTTTTCCTGGAGTATTTCACTGTGATACTAACGCTAAAACACTTTTCCTTGAGTGCTTCACTGTGATACTAACTCCAAAACACTTTTCCTGGAGTGAATCACTGTGAGACTAACTCTAAAACACTTTTCCTGGAGTGCATCACTGTGATACTAATTCCAGAACACTTTTCCTGGAGTGCTTCACTGTGATACTACCTCCAGAACACTTTCCCTCGAGTACGTTCTTGTGAGACTAACAATAAAACGCTTTTCCTGGAGTTCTTCACTGCGATACTAATTCCAGAACACTTTTCCTGGAGTGCTTCACTGTGATACTAACCGTAAAACACTTTTCCTTGAGTGCTTCACTGTGATACTAACTCCAAAACACTTTTCCTGGTGTGAATCACTGTGATACAAACACTAAAACACTCTTCCTGGAGTGAATCACTCTGATACTAACTCCAAAACACTTTTCCTGGAGTGTTTTACTGTGATACTAACTCCAGAACACTTTTCCTGGAGTGCATCACTGCGATACAAATTCCAGAACACTTTTCCTGGAGTGCTTCACAGTGATGCTAACCGTAAAACAATTTTCCTTGAGTGCTTCACTGTGATACTAACTCCAAAACACTTTTCCTGGAGTGAATCACTGTGATACGAACTCTAAAACACTTTTCCTGGAGTGCATCACTGTGATATTAACTCCAAAACACTTTTCCTGGAGTGCATCACTGCGATACTAATTCCAGAACACTTTTCCTGGAGTGCTTCACTGTGATGCTAACCGTAAAACAATTTTCCTTGAGTGCTTCACTGTGATACTAACTCCAAAACACTTTTCCTGGAGTGAATCACTGTGATACTAACTCTAAAACACTTTTCCTGGAGTGCTTCACTGTCATCCTAGCTCCAAAACACTTTTCTTGGAGTGCTTCAATGTGATACTAATTCCAGAACACTTTTCCTTGGAGTGCTTCACTGTGATACTAATCCTAAAAGAATTTTCCTGGAGTGCTTCACTGTGATACCAACTCCAAAACACTTTTTCTGGAGTGCTTCACTGTGATACCAACTCCAAAACACTTTTCCTGGAGTGTTTTACAGTGATACTAACTCCAGAACACTTTCCTGGAGTGCTTCACAGTGATACCAACTCCAAAACACTTTTCCTGGAGTGCTTCACTGTGATACTACCTCCAGAACACTTTTCCTGGAGTGCTTCACTGTGATACTAACTACAAAACACTTTTCCTGGAGTGCTTCACTGTGATACTGACTCCAAAACACTCTTCCTGGAGTCTGTCACTGTGATACTAACCCTAAAACCTGTCCTGGAGTGCTTCACTGTGATACTAAACGTAAAACACTTTTCCTTGAGTGCTTCACTGTGATACTAACTCCAAAACACTTTTCCTGGAGTGAATCACAGTGATACTAACTCCAAAACACTTTTCCTGGAGTGCTTCACTGTGATACTACCTCCAGAACACTTTTCCCGGAGTGCATCACTGTGATACTAATTCCAAAAAACTTTTCCTGGAGTATTTCACTCTGATACTAATCCTAAAACACATTTCCTAGAGTGCTTCACTGCGATACTAGATCCTAAACACTTTTCCTGGAGTGCATCACTGTGATACTAATTCCAGCACCCTTTTCATGGAGTGCTTCACTATGATACTAACCCTAAAACACTTTTCTGGAGTGTTTTACTGTGATATTGACTCCAGAACAATTTTCCTGGAGTGCTTCACTGTGATACTATCTGCAAAACACTTTTCCTGGATTGCTTCACAGTGATACTAACTCCAGAATACTTTTCCTGGAGTATTTCACTGTGATACTAACGCTAAAACACTTTTCCTTGAGTGCTTCACTGTGATACTAACTCCAAAACACTTTTCCTGGAGTGAATCACTGTGAGACTAACTCTAAAACACTTTTCCTGGAGTGCATCACTGTGATACTAATTCCAGAACACTTTTCCTGGAGTGCTTCACTGTGATACTACCTCCAGAACACTTTCCCTCGAGTACGTTCTTGTGAGACTAACAATAAAACGCTTTTCCTGGAGTTCTTCACTGCGATACTAATTCCAGAACACTTTTCCTGGAGTGCTTCACTGTGATACTAACCGTAAAACACTTTTCCTTGAGTGCTTCACTGTGATACTAACTCCAAAACACTTTTCCTGGTGTGAATCACTGTGATACAAACACTAAAACACTCTTCCTGGAGTGAATCACTCTGATACTAACTCCAAAACACTTTTCCTGGAGTGTTTTACTGTGATACTAACTCCAGAACACTTTTCCTGGAGTGCATCACTGCGGTACAAATTCCAGAACACTTTTCCTGGAGTGCTTCACAGTGATGCTAACCGTAAAACAATTTTCCTTGAGTGCTTCACTGTGATACTAACTCCAAAACACTTTTCCTGGAGTGAATCACTGTGATACGAACTCTAAAACACTTTTCCTGGAGTGCATCACTGTGATATTAACTCCAAAACACTTTTCCTGGAGTGCATCACTGCGATACTAATTCCAGAACACTTTTCCTGGAGTGCTTCACTGTGATGCTAACCGTAAAACAATTTTCCTTGAGTGCTTCACTGTGATACTAACTCCAAAACACTTTTCCTGGAGTGAATCACTGTGATACTAACTCTAAAACACTTTTCCTGGAGTGCTTCACTGTGATACTAACTCCAAAACACTTTTCCTGGAGTGCTTCACTGTCATCCTAGCTCCAAAACACTTTTCTTGGAGTGCTTCAATGTGATACTAATTCCAGAACACTTTTCCTTGGAGTGCTTCACTGTGATACTAATCCTAAAAGAATTTTCCTGGAGTGCTTCACTGTGATACCAACTCCAAAACACTTTTTCTGGAGTGCTTCACTGTGATACCAACTCCAAAATACTTTTCCTGGAGTGTTTTACAGTGATACTAACTCCAGAACACTTTCCTGGAGTGCTTCACAGTGATACCAACTCCAAAACACTTTTCCTGGAGTGCTTCACTGTGATACTACCTCCAGAACACTTTTCCTGGAGTGCTTCACTGTGATACTAACTACAAAACACTTTTCCTGGAGTGCTTCACTGTGATACTGACTCCAAAACACTCTTCCTGGAGTCTGTCACTGTGATACTAACCCTAAAACCTGTCCTGGAGTGCTTCACTGTGATACTAAACGTAAAACACTTTTCCTTGAGTGCTTCACTGTGATACTAACTCCAAAACACTTTTCCTGGAGTGAATCACAGTGATACTAACTCCAAAACACTTTTCCTGGAGTGCTTCACTGTGATACTACCTCCAGAACACTTTTCCTGGAGTGCTTCACTGTGATACTAATTACAAAACACTTTTCCTGGAGTGCTTCACTGTGATACTAACTCCAAAACACTTTTCCTGGAGTGCATCACTGCGATACTAATTCCAGAACACTTTTCCTGGAGTGCTTCACTGTGATACTAACCGTAAAACACTTTCCCTTGAGTGCTTCACTGTGATACTAACTCCAAAACACTTTTCCTGGAGTGCTTCACAGTGATACCGCCTCCAAAACACTTTTCCTGGAGTGCTTCACTGTCATACTAGCTCCAAAACACTTTTCTTGGTGTGCATCACTGTGATACTAATTCCAGAACACTTTTCCTTGGAGTGCTTCACTGTGATACTAATCCTAAAACACTTTTGCTGGAGTGTTTTACTGTGATACTAACTCCAGAACACTTTTCCTGGAGTGCTTCACTGTGATACTAACTCCAAAACACTTTTCCTGGAGTGCTTCACTGTGATACTACCTCCAGAACACTTTTCATGGAGTGCTTCACTGTGATACTAACTACAAAACACGTTTCCTGGAGTGCATCACTGTTATACTAATTCCAGAACACTTTTCCTGGAGTGCTTCACTGCGATACTAGCTCCTAAACACTTTTCCTGGAGTGTTTCTCTGTGATACTAACTGGAAAACTCTGTTCCCAGAGTGCTTCAATTTGATACTAACTCCAAAACACTTTTCCTGGAGTGCTTCACTGTGATATTAAATCCAAAACATTCTTCCTGGATGTTTCATTGTGATACTGACTCCAAAACACTCTTCCTGGAGTCTTTCACTGTGATACTAACCCTAAAACCTGTCCTGGAGTGCTTCACTGTGATACTAACCCTAAAACACTTTTCCTGGAGTGCTTCACTGTGATACTAACTCCAAAACACTTTTCCCGGAGTGCATCACTGTGATACTAATTCCAAAAAACTTTTCCTGGAGTATTTCACTGTGATACTAATCCTAAAACACATTTCATCGAGTGCTTCACTGCGATACTAGATCCTAAACACTTTTCCTGGAGTGCATCACTGTGATACTAATTCCAGTACCCTTTTCATGGAATGCTTCACTGTGATACTAACCCGAAAACACTTTTCCTGGAGTGTTTTACTGTGATACTGACTCCAGAACAATTTTCCTGGAGTGCTTCACTGTGATACTATCTCCAAAACACTTTTCCTGGATTGCTTCACAGTGATACTAACTCCAGAATACTTTTCCTGGAGTATTTCACTGTGATACTAACCCTAAAACACTTTTCCTGGAGTGTTTCACTGTGATACTAACTCCAAAACACTTTTCTTCGAGTGTTTTACTGTGATACTAACTCCAGAACACTTTTCCTGGAGAGCTTCACTGTGATACTAATTCCAGAACACTTTCCCTCGAGTACATCACTGTGAAACTAACAATAAAATGCTTTTCCTGGAGTTCTTCACAGTGATACTAACTCCAAAACACTTTTCCTGGAGTGCTTCACTGTGATACTAACTCCAAAACACTTTTCCTGGAGTGCTTCACTGTCATACTAGCTCCAAAACACTTTTCATGGAGTGCTTCACTGTGATACTAACTACAAAACACGTTTCCTGGAGTGCATCACTGTGATACTAATTCCAGAACACTTTTCCTTGGAGTGCTTCACTGTGATACTAATCCTAAAACACTTTTGCTGGAGTGTTTTACTGTGATACTAACTCCAGAACACTTTTCCTGGAGTGCTTCACTGTGATACTAACTCCAAAACACTTTTCCTGGAGTGCTTCACTGTGATACTACCTCCAGAACACTTTTCATGGAGTGCTTCACTGTGATACTTACTACAAAACACGTTTCCTGGAGTGCATCACTGTGATACTAATTCCAGAACATGTTTCCTGGAGTGCTTCACTGCGATACTAGCTCCTAAACACTTTTCCTGGAGTGTTTCACTGTGATACTAACTGGAAAACTCTGTTCCCAGAGTGCTTCAATTTGATACTAACTCCAAAACACTTTTCCTGGAGTGCTTCACTGTGATGCTCACAGTAAAACAATTTTCCTTGAGTGCTTCACTGTGATACTAACTCCAAAACACTTTTCCTGGAGTGCTTCACTGTCATACTAGCTCCAAAACACTTTTCCTGGAGTGCATCACTGTGATACTAATTCCAGAACACTTTTCCTTGGAGTGCTTCACTGTGATACTAATCCTAAAAGACTTTTCCTGGAGTGTTTTACAGAGATACTAACTCCAGAACACTTTTCCTGGAGTGCTTCACTGTGATACCAACTCCAAAACACTTTTCCTGGAGTGCTTCACTGTGATACTACCTCCAGAACACTTTTCCTGGAGTGCTTCACTGTGATATTAACTACAAAACACTTTTCCTGGAGTGCTTCACTGTGATACTAACTCCAAAACACTTTTCCTGGAGTGCATCACTGTGATACTAACTCCAAAACACTTTTCCTGGAGTGCATCACTGCGATACTAATTCCAGACCACTTTTCCTGGAGTGCTTCACTGTGATACTAACCGTAAAACACTTTCCCTTGAGTGCTTCACAGTGATACTAACTCCAAAACACTTTTCCTGGAGTGCATCACTGCGATACTAATTCCAGAACACTTTTCCTTGGAGTGCTTCACTGTGATACTAATCCTAAAACACTTTTCCTGGAGTGTTTTACTGTGATACTAACTCCATAACACTTTTCCTGGAGTGCTTCACTGTGATACTAACTCCAAAACACTTTTCCTGGAGTGCTTCACTATGATACTACCTCCAGAACACTTTTCCTGGAGTGCTTCACTGTGATACTAACTACAAAACACGTTTCCTGGAGTGCATCACTGTGATATTAACTCCAAAACATTCTTCCTGGAGTGCTTCACTGTGATACTGACTCCAAAACACTCTCCCTGGAGTCTTTCACTGTGATACTAACCCTAAAACCTGTCCTGGAGTGCTTCACTGTCATACTGACCCTAAAACACGTTTCCTTGAGTTCTTCACTGTGATACTAACTCCAAAACACTTTTCCCGGAGTGCATCACTGTGATACTAATTCCAAAAAACTTTTCCTGGAGTATTTCACTGTGATACTAATCCTAAAACACATTTCCTAGAGGGCTTCACTGTGATACTAACTCCAAAACACTTTTCCTGGAGTGCTTCACTATGATACTACCTCCAGAACACTTTTCCTGGAGTGCTTCACTGTGATACTAACTACAAAACACGTTTCCTGGAGTGCATCACTGTGATATTAACTCCAAAACATTCTTCCTGGAGTGCTTCACTGTGATACTGACTCCAAAACACTCTCCCTGGAGTCTTTCACTGTGATACTAACCCTAAAACCTGTCCTGGAGTGCTTCACTGTGATACTGACCCTAAAACACGTTTCCTTGAGTTCTTCACTGTGATACTAACTCCAAAACACTTTTCCCGGAGTGCATCACTGTGAGACTAATTCCAAAAAACTTTTCCTGGAGTATTTCACTGTGATACTAATCCTAAAACACATTTCCTAGAGGGCTTCACTGTGATACTAACTCCAAAACACTTTTCCTGGAGTGCTTCACTGAGATACTAGCTCCTAAACAGTTTTCCTGGAGTGCATCACTGTGATACTAATTCCTAAACACTTTTCATGGATGCTTCACTGTGAGACTAACCCTAAAATGCTTTTCCTGGAGTGCTTCAATGTCAGACTACCTCCAAAACAATTTTCCCAGAGTGCTTCACCGTGATACTAACTCCAAAATACTTTTCCTGGAGTGCTTCACTGTGATGCTAACTCGAAAACGCTGTTCCCAGAGTGCTTCACTGTGATACTAACACCAAAACACTCTTCATGGAGTGCTTCACTGTGATACTAACTCAAAAACATTCTTCCTGGAGTGCTTCACTGTGATAACAACTCGAAAACACTGTTCCCATAGTGCTTCCATGTGAGACTAAGTCCAAAACATTCTTCCTGGAGTGCTTTACTGTGATACTAACACCAAAACACTCTTACTGGAGTGCTTCACTGTGATACTAATGCCAGAACATTTTTCTGGAGTGCGTCACTGTCATACTAACCCGAAAACACATTTCCTGGAGAGCTTTACTGTGATACAAACTCCAAAACACTTTTCCTAGAGTGCTTCACTTTGATACCAGTTCCAAAAAACTTTTCCTGGAGTGCATCAATGTGATACTAATTCCAGAACACTTTACCTGGAGTGCTTCATTGTGATACTAACCGTAAAGCACTTTTCCTTGAGTGCTTCACTGTGCTACTAGCTCAAAAAGATATTTCCTGGAGTGCATCACTGTGATACTAATTCCAAAACACTTTTCCTCGAGTGCTTCACTGTGAGACTAACTCCAAAATACTTTTCCTGGAATGATTCACTGTGATGCTAACTCGAAAACGCTGTTCCCAGAGTGCTTCACTGTGATACTAACACCAAAACACTCTTCCTGGAGTGCTTCACTGTGATAATAACTCGAAAACACTGTTCCCATAGTGCTTCACTGTGAGACTAAGTCCAAAACATTCTTCCTGGAGTGCTTTACTGTGATACTAACACCAAAACACTCTTACTGGAGTGCTTCACTGTGATACTAATGCCAGAACCCTTTCCCTTGGAGTGCTTCACTGTGATACTAACCCTAAAACACTTTTCCTGGAGTGTTTTACTGTGATACTCACTCCAGAACACTTTTCCTGGAGTGCTTCACTGTGATACGAACTCCACAACACTTTTCCTGGAGTGCTTCACTGTGATACTACCTCCAGAACACTTTTCCTGGAGTGCTTCACTGTGATACGAAACCTAAAACACTTTTGCTGGAGTGCTTCACTGTGATACTAATTCCAGAACACTTTTCCTGGAGTGCTTCACTGTGATACTAACCCTAAAACGCTTTTCCTGGAGTGCTTCACTGTGAGACTAACTCCAAAACGCTTTTCCCAAAGTGCTTAACCGTGAGTTCATGGATCTTTACTCAGCGAGTCGTGAGTTCATGGAATGCCCTGCCAGTAGCAGAGGTGGACTCTCCCTCATTATGGGCATTTAAGCGGGCATTGGATAGGCATATGGAGGATAGTGGGCTAGTGTAGGTTGGGTGGGCTGGGATCACGCAACATCGAGTGCCGAAGGGCCTGTACTGTGCTGTATTCTTCTATGTTCTATGTTCTATGATACTAACTCCAAAACACTTTTCCTGGAGTGTTTCACTGTGAGAGCAACCCTAAAACACAATTCCTGGAGTGCTTCACTGTGAGAGTAACCCTAAAATGCTTTTCCTCGAGTGCTTCACTGTAATACTAACTCGAAAACGCTGTTCCCAGAGTGCTTCACTGAGATACTAACTCTAAAACGCTTTTCCTGGAGTGCTTCACGGTGATACTAACTCCGAAACATTCTTCCTGGAGTGCTTCCCTGTGATATTAACACCAGAACACTTTTCCTGGAGTGCTTCACTGTGATACTAATTCCAGAACACATTTCCAGGAGTGCTTCACTGTGAGACTAACCCTAAAACACTTTTCCTGGAGTGCTTCACTGTGATACTAACTCCAAAACGCGTTTCACAGAGTGCTTCACTGTGGGACTAACTCTAAAACGCTTTTCCTGGAGTGCTTCACTGTGATACTAATTCCAAAACACTTTTCCTGGAGTGCTTCACTGTGATACTAATCCTAAAACACTTTTCCTGGAGTGTTTTACTGTGATACGAACTCCAGAACAATTTTCCTGGAGTGCTTCACTGTGATACAACCTCCAGTACACATTTCCTGGAGTGCTTTACTGTGATACTAACTACAAAACACGTTTCCTGGAGTGCATCACTGTGGTACTAATTCAAGAAAACTTTTCCTGGAGTGCTTCACTGTCATACTAGCTCCTAAACACTTTTCCGGGAGTGCTTCACTGTGATACTAACTGGAAAACGCTGTTCCCAGAGTGCTTCACTGTGATACTAACTCCAAAACACTTTTCCTGGAGTGCTTTACTGTGATACAAACACCAAAACACACTTCCTGGAGTGCTTCCCTGTGATACTAACTCCAATACACTCTTCCTGGAGTGCTTTACTGTGCTACTAACTCCAAAACACTCTTCCTGGAGTGCTTCACTGTGATACTAACTCCAAAACACTCTTCCTGGAGTGCTTCACTGTGATACTACCTCCAGAACACTTTTCCTGGAGTGCTTTACTATGATGCTAACTACAAAACACGTTTCCTGGAGTGCATCACTGTGATACTAATTCAAGAAAACTTTTCCAGGAGTGCTTCACTGCGATACTAGCTCCTAAACACTTTTCCTGGAGTGATCACTGTGATTCTAACTGGAAAACGCTGTTCCCAGAGTGCTTCACTGTGATACTAACTCCAAAACACTTTTCCTGGAGTGCTTTACTGTGATACTAACACCAAAACACACTTCCTGGAGTGCTTCACTGTGATATTAACTCCAAAACATTCTTCCTGGAGTGCTTCCCTGTGATACTAACACCAAAACACTCTTCCTGGAGTGCTTCACTGTGATACTAACACCAAAACACTCTTCCTGGAGTGCTTCACTGTGATGCTAATTCCAAAAAACTTTTCCTGGAGTGCTTCACTGTGACACTAATCCTAAAACACTTTTCCTGGAGTGCTTCACTGTGATACTAACTCCAAAACACTTTTCCTGGAGTGCTTCACTGTGATACTAACACGAAAATGGTGTTCCCAGAGTGCTTCCCTGTGATACTAACTCCAAAACACTCTTCCTGGAGTGCTTCACAGTGAGAGTAACCCTAAAACACTCTTCCTGGAGTGCTTCACTGTGATACTAACCCTAAAACACATTTCTTTGGTGCTTCACTGTGATACTCACTCCAAAACACTTTTCCTGGAGTGTTTGACTATGATACTAACCCTAAAACACTTTTCCTGGAGTGCTTCACTGTGACACTAATTCCACAACACTTTTCCTGGAATGCTTCACTGTGATACTAACCCTAAAATGCTTTTCCTGGAGTGCTTCAATGTGATACTACCTCCAAAACAATTTTCCCAGAGTGCTTCACTGTGATACTAACTCCAAAACAATTTTCCTGGAGTGCTTCACTGTGATACGAACTCGAAAACGCTGTTCCCAGAGTGCTTTACTGTGATGCTAACTCCAAAACATTCTTCATGGAGTGCTTCACTGTGACGCTAACTCGAAAACGCTGTTCCCAGAGTGCTTCACTGTGATACTAACTCCAAAACATTCTTCCTGGAGTGCTTCCCTGTGATAATAACTCCAAAACACTCTTCCTGGAGTGCTTCACTGTGATACTAACCCTAAAACACTTTTCCAGGATTGCATCACTGCGATACTAATTCCAGAACACTTTTCCTGGAGTGCTTTTCTATGACACTAACCGTAAAACACTCTTCCTTGAGTGCTTCACTGTGATACTAACTCCAAAACACTTTTCCCAGAGCGCTTCACTGTGAGACGAACCCTAAAACGCTTTTCCTGGAGTGCTTCACTGTGATACAAACTCCAAAACACTATTCCTGTTGTGCTTCACGGTGATACAGACTCCAAAACATTCTTCCTGGAATGCTTCCCTGTGATACTAACTCCAAAGCACTTCTCCTGGAGTGTTTCACTGTGATACTAGCTCCAAAACACTTTTCCTGGAGTGCATCACTGTGATACTAACTCCAGAACACTTTTCCTTGGAGTGCTTCACTGTTATACTAACCCTAAATCACATTTCCTGGAGTGTTTTACTGTGATACTAACTTCAGAACACTTTTCCTGGAGTGCTTCACTGTGATACTAATTCCAGAACACTTTTCCTCGAGTCCTTCACTGTGAGACTCACCCGAAAACACTTTTCCTGGAGTGCTTCACTGTGATACTAACTCCAAAACGCTTTTCCCAGAGTGCTTCACCGTGAGTTCATGGATCTTTACTCAGCGAGTCGTGAGTTCATGGAATGCCCTGCCAGTAGCAGTGGTGGACTCTCCCTCATTATAGGCATTTATACGGGCATTGGATAGGCATATGGATGAGAGTGGGCTCGTGTAGGTTAGGTGGGCTTGGATCGGCGTAACATCGAGGGCCGAAGGGCCTGTACTGCGCTGTATTCTTCTATGTTCTATGTTCTATGATACTAACTCCAAAACACTTTTCCTGGAGTGCTTCACTGTGAGAGTAACCGTAAAACGCAATTCCTGGAGTGCTTCACTGTGAGAGTAACTCGAAAACGCTGTTCCTGGAGTGCTTCACTGTAATACTAACTCGAAAACTCTGTTCCCAGAGTGCTTCACTGTGATACTAACTCCAAAACACTTTTCCTGGAGTGCTTCATGGTGATACTAACTCCAAAACATTCTTCCTGGAGTGCTTCCCTGTGATACTAACACCAAAACACTTTTCCTGGAGTGAATCACTGTGATACTAATTCCAGAACACTTTTCCTTGGAGTGCTTCACTGTGATACTAATCCTAAAACACTTTTCCTGGAGTGTTTTACAGTGATACTAACTCCAGAACACTTTTCCTGGAGTGCTTCACTGTGATACTAACTCCAAAACACTTTTCCTGGAGTGCTTCACTGTGATACTACCTCCAGAACACTTTTCCTGGAGTGCTTCACTGTGATACTAACTACAAAACACTTTTCCTGGAGTGCTTCACTGTGATACTAACTCCAAAACACTTTTCCTGGAGTGCATCACTGCGATACTAATTCCAGAACACTTTTCCTGGAGTGCTTCACTGTGATACTAACCGTAAAACACTTTCCCTGGAGTGCTTCACTGTGATACGAACTCCAAAACACTTTTCCTGGAGTGAATCACTGTGATGCTAACCCTAAAACACTTTTCCTGGAGTGCTTCACTGTGATACTACCTCCAGAACACTTTTCCTGGAGTGCTTCACTGTCATACTAGCTCCAAAACACTTTTCCTGGAGTGCATCACTGTGATACTAATTCCAGAACACTTTTCCTTGGAGTGTTTCACTGTGATACTAATCCTAAAACACTTTTCCTGGAGTGTTTTACTGTGATACTAACTCCAGAACACTTTTCCTGGAGTGATTCACTGTGATACTAACTCCAAAACACTTTTCCTGGAGTGCTTCACTGTGATACTACCTCCAGAACACTTTTCATGGAGTGCTTCACTGTGATACTAACTACAAAACACGTTTCCTGGAGTGCATCACTGTGATACTAATTCAAGAAAACGTTTCCTGGAGTGCTTCACTGCGATACTAGCTCCTAAACACTTTTCCTGGAGTGCTTCACTGTGATACTAACTGGAAAACGCTGTTCCCAGAGTATTTCACTGTGATACTAACTCCAAAACACTTTTCCTGGAGTGCTTCACTGTGATATTAAATCCAAAACATTCTTCCTGGATGTTTCATTGTGATACTGACTCCAAAACACTCTTCCTGGAGTCTTTCACTGTGATACTAACCCTAAAACCTGTCCTGGAGTGCTTCACTGTGATACTAACCCTAAAACACTTTTCCTGGAGTGCTTCACTGTGATACTAACTCCAAAACACTTTTCCCGGAGTGCATCACTGTGATACTAATTCCAAAAAACTTTTCCTGGAGTATTTCACTGTGATACTAATCCTAAAACACATTTCCTAGAGTGCTTCACTGCGATACTAGATCCTAAACACTTTTCCTGGAGTGCATCACTGTGATACTAATTCCAGTACCCTTTTCATGGAATGCTTCACTGTGATACTAACCCGAAAACACTTTTCCTGGAGTGTTTTACTGTGATACTGACTCCAGAACAATTTTCCTGGAGTGCTTCACTGTGATACTATCTCCAAAACACTTTTCCTGGATTGCTTCACAGTGATACTAACTCCAGAATACATTTCCTGGAGTATTTCACTGTGATACTAACCCTAAAACACTTTTCCTGGAGTGTTTCACTGTGATACTAACTCCAAAACACTTTTCTTCGAGTGTTTTACTGTGATACTAACTCCAGAACACTTTTCCTGGAGTGCTTCACTGTGATACTAACCCTAAAACACTTTTCCTGGAGTGCTTCACTGTGATACTACCTCCAGAACACTTTTCCTGGAGTGCTTCACTGTGATACTAACTCCAAAACACTTTTCCTGGAGTGCATCACTGCGATACTAATTCCAGAACACTTTTCCTGGAGTGCTTCACTGTGATACTAACCGTAAAACACTTTCCCTTGAGTGCTTCACTGTGATACGAACTCCAAAACACTTTTCCTGGAGTGAATCACTGTGATGCTAACCCTAAAACACTTTTCCTGGAGTGCTTCACTGTGATACTACCTCCAGAACACTTTTCCTGGAGTGCTTCACTGTCATACTAGCTCCAAAACACTTTTCCTGGAGTGCATCACTGTGATACTAATTCCAGAACACTTTTCCTTGGAGTGTTTCACTGTGATACTAATCCTAAAACACTTTTCCTGGAGTGTTTTACTGTGATACTAACTCCAGAACACTTTTCCTGGAGTGATTCACTGTGATACTAACTCCAAAACACTTTTCCTGGAGTGCTTCACTGTGATACTACCTCCAGAACACTTTTCATGGAGTGCTTCACTGTGATACTAACTACAAAACACGTTTCCTGGAGTGCATCACTGTGATACTAATTCAAGAAAACGTTTCCTGGAGTGCTTCACTGCGATACTAGCTCCTAAACACTTTTCCTGGAGTGCTTCACTGTGATACTAACTGGAAAACGCTGTTCCCAGAGTATTTCACTGTGATACTAACTCCAAAACACTTTTCCTGGAGTGCTTCACTGTGATATTAAATCCAAAACATTCTTCCTGGATGTTTCATTGTGATACTGACTCCAAAACACTCTTCCTGGAGTCTTTCACTGTGATACTAACCCTAAAACCTGTCCTGGAGTGCTTCACTGTGATACTAACCCTAAAACACTTTTCCTGGAGTGCTTCACTGTGATACTAACTCCAAAACACTTTTCCCGGAGTGCATCACTGTGATACTAATTCCAAAAAACTTTTCCTGGAGTATTTCACTGTGATACTAATCCTAAAACACATTTCCTAGAGTGCTTCACTGCGATACTAGATCCTAAACACTTTTCCTGGAGTGCATCACTGTGATACTAATTCCAGTACCCTTTTCATGGAATGCTTCACTGTGATACTAACCCGAAAACACTTTTCCTGGAGTGTTTTACTGTGATACTGACTCCAGAACAATTTTCCTGGAGTGCTTCACTGTGATACTATCTCCAAAACACTTTTCCTGGATTGCTTCACAGTGATACTAACTCCAGAATACTTTTCCTGGAGTATTTCACTGTGATACTAACCCTAAAACACTTTTCCTGGAGTGTTTCACTGTGATACTAACTCCAAAACACTTTTCTTCGAGTGTTTTACTGTGATACTAACTCCAGAACACTTTTCCTGGAGTGCTTCACTGTGATACTAACCCTAAAACACTTTTCCTGGAGTGTTTTACTGTGATACTAACTCCAGAACACTTTTCCTGGAGAGCTTCACTGTGATACTAATTCCAGAACACTTTCCCTCGAGTACATCAGTGTGAAACTAACAATAAAATGCTTTTCCTGGAGTTCTTCACAGTGATACTAACTCCAAAACACTTTTCCTGGAGTGCTTCACTGTGATACTAACTCCAAAACACTTTTCCTGGAGTGCTTCACTGTCATACTAGCTCCAAAACACTTTTCATGGAGTGCTTCACTGTGATACTAACTACAAAACACGTTTCCTGGAGTGCATCACTGTGATACTAATTCCAGAACACTTTTCCTTGGAGTGCTTCACTGTGATACTAATCCTAAAACACTTTTGCTGGAGTGTTTTACTGTGATACTAACTCCAGAACACTTTTCCTGGAGTGCTTCACTGTGATACTAACTCCAAAACACTTTTCCTGGAGTGCTTCACTGTGATACTACCTCCAGAACACTTTTCATGGAGTGCTTCACTGTGATACTTACTACAAAACACGTTTCCTGGAGTGCATCACTGTGATACTAATTCCAGAACATGTTTCCTGGAGTGCTTCACTGCGATACTAGCTCCTAAACACTTTTCCTGGAGTGTTTCACTGTGATACTAACTGGAAAACTCTGTTCCCAGAGTGCTTCAATTTGATACTAACTCCAAAACACTTTTCCTGGAGTGCTTCACTGTGATGCTAACAGTAAAACAATTTTCCTTGAGTGCTTCACTGTGATACTAACTCCAAAACACTTTTCCTGGAGTGCTTCACTGTCATACTAGCTCCAAAACACTTTTCCTGGAGTGCATCACTGTGATACTAATTCCAGAACACTTTTCCTTGGAGTGCTTCACTGTGATACTAATCCTAAAAGACTTTTCCTGGAGTGTTTTACAGAGATACTAACTCCAGAACACTTTTCCTGGAGTGCTTCACTGTGATACCAACTCCAAAACACTTTTCCTGGAGTGCTTCACTGTGATACTACCTCCAGAACACTTTTCCTGGAGTGCTTCACTGCGATATTAACTACAAAACACTTTTCCTGGAGTGCTTCACTGTGATACTAACTCCAAAACACTTTTCCTGGAGTGCATCACTGTGATACTAACTCCAAAACACTTTTCCTGGAGTGCATCACTGCGATACTAATTCCAGACCACTTTTCCTGGAGTGCTTCACTGTGATACTAACCGTAAAACACTTTCCCTTGAGTGCTTCACAGTGATACTAACTCCAAAACACTTTTCCTGGAGTGCATCACTGCGATACTAATTCCAGAACACTTTTCCTTGGAGTGCTTCACTGTGATACTAATCCTAAAACACTTTTCCTGGAGTGTTTTACTGTGATACTAACTCCATAACACTTTTCCTGGAGTGCTTCACTGTGATACTAACTCCAAAACACATTTCCTGGAGTGCTTCACTATGATACTACCTCCAGAACACTTTTCCTGGAGTGCTTCACTGTGATACTAACTACAAAACACGTTTCCTGGAGTGCATCACTGTGATATTAACTCCAAAACATTCTTCCTGGAGTGCTTCACTGTGATACTGACTCCAAAACACTCTCCCTGGAGTCTTTCACTGTGATACTAACCCTAAAACCTGTCCTGGAGTGCTTCACTGTGATACTGACCCTAAAACACGTTTCCTTGAGTTCTTCACTGTGATACTAACTCCAAAACACTTTTCCCGGAGTGCATCACTGTGATACTAATTCCAAAAAACTTTTCCTGGAGTATTTCACTGTGATACTAATCCTAAAACACATTTCCTAGAGGGCTTCACTGTGATACTAACTCCAAAACACTTTTCCTGGAGTGCTTCACTATGATACTACCTCCAGAACACTTTTCCTGGAGTGCTTCACTGTGATACTAACTACAAAACACGTTTCCTGGAGTGCATCACTGTGATATTAACTCCAAAACATTCTTCCTGGAGTGCTTCACTGTGATACTGACTCCAAAACACTCTCCCTGGAGTCTTTCACTGTGATACTAACCCTAAAACCTGTCCTGGAGTGCTTCACTGTGATACTGACCCTAAAACACGTTTCCTTGAGTTCTTCACTGTGATACTAACTCCAAAACACTTTTCCCGGAGTGCATCACTGTGATACTAATTCCAAAAAACTTTTCCTGGAGTATTTCACTGTGATACTAATCCTAAAACACATTTCCTGGAGTGCTTCACTGAGATACTAGTTCCTAAACAGTTTTCCTGGAGTGCATCACTGTGATACTAATTCCTAAACACTTTTCATGGATGCTTCACTGTGAGACTAACCCTAAAATGCTTTTCCTGGAGTGCTTCAATGTCAGACTACCTCCAAAACAATTTTCCCAGAGTGCTTCACCGTGATACTAACTCCAAAATACTTTTCCTGGAGTGCTTCACTGTGATGCTAACTCGAAAACGCTGTTCCCAGAGTGCTTCACTGTGATACTAACTCAAAAACATTCTTCCTGGAGTGCTTCACTGTGATAACAACTCGAAAACACTGTTCCCATAGTGCTTCCATGTGAGACTAAGTCCAAAACATTCTTCCTGGAGTGCTTTACTGTGATACTAACACCAAAACACTCTTACTGGAGTGCTTCACTGTGATACTAATGCCAGAACATTTTCCTGGAGTGCGTCACTGTCATACTAACCCGAAAACACATTTCCTGGAGAGCTTTACTGTGATACAAACTCCAAAACACTTTTCCTAGAGTGCTTCACTTTGATACCAGTTCCAAAAAACTTTTCCTGGAGTGCATCAATGTGATACTAATTCCAGAACACTTTACCTGGAGTGCTTCATTGTGATACTAACCGTAAAGCACTTTTCCTTGAGTGCTTCACTGTGCTACTAGCTCAAAAAGATATTTCCTGGAGTGCATCACTGTGATACTAATTCCAAAACACTTTTCCTCGAGTGCTTCACTGTGAGACTAACTCCAAAATACTTTTCCTGGAATGATTCACTGTGATGCTAACTCGAAAACGCTGTTCCCAGAGTGCTTCACTGTGATACTAACACCAAAACACTCTTCCTGGAGTGCTTCACTGTGATAATAACTCGAAAACACTGTTCCCATAGTGCTTCACTGTGAGACTAAGTCCAAAACATTCTTCCTGGAGTGCTTTACTGTGATACTAACACCAAAACACTCTTACTGGAGTGCTTCACTGTGATACTAATGCCAGAACCCTTTCCCTTGGAGTGCTTCACTGTGATACTAACCCTAAAACACTTTTCCTGGAGTGTTTTACTGTGATACTCACTCCAGAACACTTTTCCTGGAGTGCTTCACTGTGATACGAACTCCACAACACTTTTCCTGGAGTGCTTCACTGTGATACTACCTCCAGAACACTTTTCCTGGAGTGCTTCACTGTGATACGAACCCTAAAACACTTTTGCTGGAGTGCTTCACTGTGATACTAATTCCAGAACACTTTTCCTGGAGTGCTTCACTGTGATACTAATTCCAGAACACTTTTCCTCGAGTGCTTCACTGTGGGACTAACCCTAAAACGCTTTTCCTGGAGTGCTTCACTGTGAGACTAACTCCAAAACGCTTTTCCCAAAGTGCTTAACCGTGAGTTCATGGATCTTTACTCAGCGAGTCGTGAGTTCATGGAATGCCCTGCCAGTAGCAGAGGTGGACTCTCCCTCATTATGGGCATTTAAGCGGGCATTGGATAGGCATATGGAGGATAGTGGGCTAGTGTAGGTTGGGTGGGCTGGGATCACGCAACATCGAGTGCCGAAGGGCCTGTACTGTGCTGTATTCTTCTATGTTCTATGTTCTATGATACTAACTCCAAAACACTTTTCCTGGAGTGTTTCACTGTGAGAGCAACCCTAACACACAATTCCTGGAGTGCTTCACTGTGAGAGTAACCCTAAAATGCTTTTCCTCGAGTGCTTCACTGTAATACTAACTCGAAAACGCTGTTCCCAGAGTGCTTCACTGAGATACTAACTCTAAAACGCTTTTCCTGGAGTGCTTCACGGTGATACTAACTCCGAAACATTCTTCCTGGAGTGCTTCCCTGTGATATTAACACCAGAACACTTTTCCTGGAGTGCTTCACTGTGATACTAATTCCAGAACACATTTCCAGGAGTGCTTCACTGTGAGACTAACCCTAAAACGCTTTTCCTGGAGTGCTTCACTGTGATACTAACTCCAAAACGCTTTTCACAGAGTGCTTCACTGTGAGACTAACTCTAAAACGCTTTTCCTGGAGTGCTTCACTGTGATACTAATTCCAAAACACTTTTCCTGGAGTGCTTCACTGTGATACTAATCCTAAAACACTTTTCCTGGAGTGTTTTACTGTGATACGAACTCCAGAACAATTTTCCTGGAGTGCTTCACTGTGATACAACCTCCAGTACACATTTCCTGGAGTGCTTTACTGTGATACTAACTACAAAACACGTTTCCTGGAGTGCATCACTGTGGTACTAATTCAAGAAAACTTTTCCTGGAGTGCTTCACTGTCATACTAGCTCCTAAACACTTTTCCGGGAGTGCTTCACTGTGATACTAACTGGAAAACGCTGTTCCCAGAGTGCTTCACTGTGATACTAACTCCAAAACACTTTTCCTGGAGTGCTTTACTGTGATACAAACACCAAAACACACTTCCTGGAGTGCTTCCCTGTGATACTAACTCCAATACACTCTTCCTGGAGTGCTTTACTGTGCTACTAACTCCAAAACACTCTTCCTGGAGTGCTTCACTGTGATACTAACTCCAAAACACTCTTCCTGGAGTGCTTCACTGTGATACTACCTCCAGAACACTTTTCCTGGAGTGCTTTACTATGATGCTAACTACAAAACACGTTTCCTGGAGTGCATCACTGTGATACTAATTCAAGAAAACTTTTCCAGGAGTGCTTCACTGCGATACTAGCTCCTAAACACTTTTCCTGGAGTGATCACTGTGATTCTAACTGGAAAACGCTGTTCCCAGAGTGCTTCACTGTGATACTAACTCCAAAACACTTTTCCTGGAGTGCTTTACTGTGATACTAACACCAAAACACACTTCCTGGAGTGCTTCACTGTGATATTAACTCCAAAACATTCTTCCTGGAGTGCTTCCCTGTGATACTAACTCCAAAACACTCTTCCTGGAGTGTTTTACTGTGATACTAACACCAAAACACTCTTCCTGGAGTGCTTCACTGTGATACTAACACCAAAACACTCTTCCTGGAGTGCTTCACAGTGAGAGTAACCCTAAAACACTCTTCCTGGAGTGCTTCACTGTGATACTAACCCTAAAACACATTTCTTTGGTGCTTCACTGTGATACTCACTCCAAAACACTTTTCCTGGAGTGTTTGACTATGATACTAACCCTAAAACACTTTTCCTGGAGTGCTTCACTGTGACACTAATTCCACAACACTTTTCCTGGAATGCTTCACTGTGATACTAACCCTAAAATGCTTTTCCTGGAGTGCTTCAATGTGATACTACCTCCAAAACAATTTTCCCAGAGTGCTTCACTGTGATACTAACTCCAAAACAATTTTCCTGGAGTGCTTCACTGTGATACGAACTCGAAAACGCTGTTCCCAGAGTGCTTTACTGTGATGCTAACTCCAAAACATTCTTCATGGAGTGCTTCACTGTGACGCTAACTCGAAAACGCTGTTCCCAGAGTGCTTCACTGTGATACTAACTCCAAAACATTCTTCCTGGAGTGCTTCCCTGTGATAATAACTCCAAAACACTCTTCCTGGAGTGCTTCACTGTGATACTAACCCTAAAACACTTTTCCAGGATTGCATCACTGCGATACTAATTCCAGAACACTTTTCCTGGAGTGCTTTTCTATGACACTAACCGTAAAACACTCTTCCTTGAGTGCTTCACTGTGATACTAACTCCAAAACACTTTTCCCAGAGCGCTTCACTGTGAGACGAACCCTAAAACGCTTTTCCTGGAGTGCTTCACTGTGATACAAACTCCAAAACACTATTCCTGTTGTGCTTCACGGTGATACAGACTCCAAAACATTCTTCCTGGAATGCTTCCCTGTGATACTAACTCCAAAGCACTTCTCCTGGAGTGTTTCACTGTGATACTAGCTCCAAAACACTTTTCCTGGAGTGCATAACTGTGATACTAACTCCAGAACAGTTTTCCTTGGAGTGCTTCACTGTGATACTAACCCTAAATCACATTTCCTGGAGTGTTTTACTGTGATACTAACTTCAGAACACTTTTCCTGGAGTGCTTCACTGTGATACTAATTCCAGAACACTTTTCCTCGAGTCCTTCACTGTGAGACTCACCCGAAAACACTTTTCCTGGAGTGCTTCACTGTGATACTAACTCCAAAACGCTTTTCCCAGAGTGCTTCACCGTGAGTTCATGGATCTTTACTCAGCGAGTCGTGAGTTCATGGAATGCCCTGCCAGTAGCAGTGGTGGACTCTCCCTCATTATAGGCATTTATACGGGCATTGGATAGGCATATGGATGAGAGTGGGCTCGTGTAGGTTAGGTGGGCTTGGATCGGCGTAACATCGAGGGCCGAAGGGCCTGTACTGCGCTGTATTCTTCTATGTTCTATGTTCTATGATACTAACTCCAAAACACTTTTCCTGGAGTGCTTCACTGTGAGAGTAACCGTAAAACGCAATTCCTGGAGTGCTTCACTGTGAGAGTAACTCGAAAACGCTGTTCCTGGAGTGCTTCACTGTAATACTAACTCGAAAACTCTGTTCCCAGAGTGCTTCACTGTGATACTAACTCCAAAACACTTTTCCTGGAGTGCTTCACGGTGATACTAACTCCAAAACATTCTTCCTGGAGTGCTTCCCTGTGATACTAACACCAAAACACTTTTCCTGGAGTGAATCACTGTGATACTAATTCCAGAACACTTTTCCTTGGAGTGCTTCACTGTGATACTAATCCTAAAACACTTTTCCTGGAGTGTTTTACAGTGATACTAACTCCAGAACACTTTTCCTGGAGTGCTTCACTGTGATACTAACTCCAAAACACTTTTCCTGGAGTGCTTCACTGTGATACTACCTCCAGAACACTTTTCCTGGAGTGCTTCACTGTGATACTAACTACAAAACACTGTTCCTGGAGTGCTTCACTGTGATACTAACTCCAAAACACTTTTCCTGGAGTGCATCACTGCGATACTAATTCCAGAACACTTTTCCTGGAGTGCTTCACTGTGATACTAACCGTAAAACACTTTCCCTTGAGTGCTTCACTGTGATACGAACTCCAAAACACTTTTCCTGGAGTGAATCACTGTGATGCTAACCCTAAAACACTTTTCCTGGAGTGCTTCACTGTGATACTACCTCCAGAACACTTTTCCTGGAGTGCTTCACTGTCATACTAGCTCCAAAACACTTTTCCTGGAGTGCATCACTGTGATACTAATTCCAGAACACTTTTCCTTGGAGTGTTTCACTGTGATACTAATCCTAAAACACTTTTCCTGGAGTGTTTTACTGTGATACTAACTCCAGAACACTTTTCCTGGAGTGATTCACTGTGATACTAACTCCAAAACACTTTTCCTGGAGTGCTTCACTGTGATACTACCTCCAGAACACTTTTCATGGAGTGCTTCACTGTGATACTAACTACAAAACACGTTTCCTGGAGTGCATCACTGTGATACTAATTCAAGAAAACTTTTCCTGGAGTGCTTCACTGCGATACTAGCTCCTAAACACTTTTCCTGGAGTGCTTCACTGTGATACTAACTGGAAAACGCTGTTCCCAGAGTATTTCACTGTGATACTAACTCCAAAACACTTTTCCTGGAGTGCTTCACTGTGATACTGACTCCAAAACACTCTTCCTGGAGTCTTTCACTGTGATACTATCCTAAAACCTGTCCTGGAGTGCTTCACTGTGATACTAACTCCAAAACACTTTTCCCGGAGTGCATCACTGTGATACTAATTCCAAAAAACTTTTCCTGGAGTATTTCACTGTGATACTAATCCTAAAACACTTTTCCTGGAGAGTTTTACTGTGATACTGACTCCAGAACAATTTTCCTGGAGTGCTTCACTGTAATACTATCTCCGAAACACTTTTCCTGGAGTACTTCACTGTGATACTAACTCCAGAATACTTTTCCTGGAGTATTTCACTGTGTTACTAACCCTAAAACACTTTTCCTGGAGTGCTTCACTGTGATACAAACCATAAAACACTTTTCCTGGAGTGTTTTACTGTGATACTGAATCCAGAACAATTTTCCTGGAGTGCTTCACTGTGATACTATCTCCAAAACACATTTCCTAGAGTGCTTCACTGTCATACTAACTCCAGAATACTTTTCCTGGAGTTCTTCACTGTGATACTAACTCCAAAATACTTTTCCTGGAGTGCATCACTGCGCTTCTAATTCCAGAACACTTTTCCTGGAGTGCTTCACTGTGATGCAAACCGTAAAAATATTTTCCTTAAGTGCTTCACTGTGATACTAATTCCAAAAAACTTTTCCTGGAGTGCTTCACTGCGATACTCGCTCCTAAACACTTTTCCTGGAGTGCTTCACTGTGATACTAACTGGAAAACGCTGTTCCCAGAGTATTTCACTGTGATACTAACTCCAAAACACTTTTCCTGGAGTGCTTCACTGTGATATTAACTCCAAAACTTTCTTCCAGGAGTGCTTCACTGTGATACTGACACCAAAACACTCTTCCTGGAGTCTTTCACTGTGATACTAACCCTAAAACCTGTCCTGGAGTGCTTCACTGTGATACTAACCCTAAAACACGTTTCCTTGAATTCTTCACTGTGATACTAATTCCAAAAATCTTTTCCTGGAGTATTTCACTGTGATACTAATCCTAAAACACATTTCCTAGAGGGCTTCACTGTGATACTAACTCCAAAACACTTTTCCTGGAGTGCTTCACTGTGATACTAATTCCAGTACACTTTTCATGGAGTGCTTCACTATGATACTAACCCTAAAACACTTTTCCTGGAGTGTTTTACTGTGATACTGACTCCAGAACAATTTTCCTGGAGTGCTTCACTGTGATACTATCTCCAAAACACTTTTCCTGGAGTGCTTCACTGTGATACTAACTCCAGAATACTTTTCCTGGAGTATTTCACTGTGATACTAACCCTAAAACACTTTTCCTGGAGTGCTTCACTGTGATACTAACTCCAAAACATTCTTCCTGGAGTGCTTCCCTGTCATACTAACTCCAAAGCACTTTTCCTGGAGTGCATCACTGTGATACTAATTCCAGTACACTTTTCATGGAGTGCTTCACTATGATACTAACCCTAAAACACTTTTCCTGGAGTGTTTTACTGTGATACTGACTCCAGAACAATTTTCCTGGAGTGCTTCACTGTGATACTATCTCCAAAACACTTTTCCTGGAGTGCTTCACTGTGATACTAACTCCAGAATACTTTTCCTGGAGTATTTCACTGTGATACTAACCCTAAAACACTTTTCCTGGAGTGCTTCACTGTGATACTAACTCCAGAATACTTTTCCTGGAGTATTTCACTGTGATACTAACCCTAAAACACTTTTCCTGGAGTGCTTCCCTGTCATACAAACTCCAAAGCACTTTTCCTGGAGTGCTTCACTGTGATACTAGCTCCAAAACACTTTTCCTGGAGTGTTTTACTGTGATACTAATTCCAGGACACTTTCCCTCGAGTACGTCACTGTGAGACTAACAATAAAACGATTTTCCTGGAGTTCTTCACTGTGACACTAACTCCAAAACACTTTTCCTGGAGTGCTTCACTGTGATACTAACTCCAAAACACTTTTCCTGAAGTGCATCACTGCGATACTAATTCCAGAACACTTTTCCTGGAGTGCTTCACTGTGATTTTAACTCCAAAACATTCTTCCTGGAGTGCTTCCCTGTGATACTGACTCCAAAACACTCTTCCTGGAGTGCTTCATTGTGATACAAACTCCAAAACACTCTTCCGGACGTCTTTCACTGTGATACTAACCCTAAAACCTGTCCTGGAGTGCTTCACTGTGATACTAACCCTAAAACACATTTCCTTGAGTGCTTCACTGTGATACTAACTCCAAAACACTTTTCCCGGAGTGCATCACTGTGATACTAATTCCAAAAAACTTTTCCTGGAGTATTTCACTGTGATACTAATCCTAAAACACTTTTCCTGGAGTGTTTTACTGTGATACTGACTCCAGAACAATTTTCCTGGAGTGCTTCACTGTAATACTATCTCCGAAACACTTTTCCTGGAGTACTTCACTGTGATACTAACTCCAGAATACTTTTCCTGGAGTATTTCACTGTGATACTAACCCTAAAACACTTTTCCTGGAGTGCTTCACTGTGATACTAACCATAAAACACTTTTCCTGGAGTGTTTTACTGTGATACTGAATCCAGAACAATTTTCCTGGAGTGCTTCACTGTGATACTATCTCCAAAACACATTTCCTAGAGTGCTTCACTGTGATACTAACTCCAGAATACTTTTCCTGGAGTTCTTCACTGTGATACTAACTCCAAAATACATTTCCTGGAGTGCATCACTGCGCTACTAATTCCAGAACACTTTTCCTGGAGTGCTTCACTGTGATGCAAACCGTAAAAAAATTTTCCTTAAGTGCTTCACTGTGATACTAATTCCAAAAAACTTTTCCTGGAGTGCTTGACTGCGATACTAGCTCCTAAACACTTTTCCTGGAGTGCTTCACCGTGATACTAACTGGAAAACGCTGTTCCCAGAGTATTTCACTGTGATACTAACTCCAAAACACTTTTCCTGGAGTGCTTCACTGTGATATTAACTCCAAAACATTCTTCCTGGAGTGCTTCACTGTGATACTGACTCCAAAACACTCTTCCTGGAGTCTTTCACTGTGATACTAACCCTAAAACCTGTCCTGGAGTGCTTCACTGTGATACTAACCCTAAAACACGTTTCCTTGAGTTCTTCACTGTGATACTAATTCCAAAAATCTTTTCCTGGAGTATTTCACTGTGATACTAATCCTAAAACACATTTCCTAGAGGGCTTCACTGTGATACTAACTCCAAAACACTTTTCCTGGAGTGCTTCACTGTGATACTAATTCCAGTACACTTTTCATGGAGTGCTTCACTATGATACTAACCCTAAAACACTTTTCCTGGAGTGTTTTACTGTGATACTGACTCCAGAACAATTTTCCTGGAGTGCTTCACTGTGATACTATCTCCAAAACACTTTTCCTGGAGTGCTTCACTGTGATACTAACTCCAGAATACTTTTCCTGGAGTATTTCACTGTGATACTAACCCTAAAACACTTTTCCTGGAGTGCTTCACTGTGATACTAACTCCAAAACATTCTTCCTGGAGTGCTTCCCTGTCATACTAACTCCAAAGCACTTTTCCTGGAGTGCATCACTGTGATACTAATTCCAGTACACTTTTCATGGAGTGCTTCACTATGATACTAACCCTAAAACACTTTTCCTGGAGTGTTTTACTGTGATACTGACTCCAGAACAATTTTCCTGGAGTGCTTCACTGTGATACTATCTCCAAAACACTTTTCCTGGAGTGCTTCACTGTGATACTAACTCCAGAATACTTTTCCTGGAGTATTTCACTGTGATACTAACCCTAAAACACTTTTCCTGGAGTGCTTCACTGTGATACTAACTCCAGAATACTTTTCCTGGAGTATTTCACTGTGATACTAACCCTAAAACACTTTTCCTGGAGTGCTTCCCTGTCATACAAACTCCAAAGCACTTTTCCTGGAGTGCTTCACTGTGATACTAGCTCCAAAACACTTTTCCTGGAGTGTTTTACTGTGATACTAATTCCAGGACACTTTCCCTCGAGTACGTCACTGTGAGACTAACAATAAAACGATTTTCCTGGAGTTCTTCACTGTGACACTAACTCCAAAACACTTTTCCTGGAGTGCTTCACTGTGATACTAACTCCAAAACACTTTTCCTGAAGTGCATCACTGCGATACTAATTCCAGAACACTTTTCCTGGAGTGCTTCACTGTGATTTTAACTCCAAAACATTCTTCCTGGAGTGCTTCCCTGTGATACTGACTCCAAAACACTCTTCCTGGAGTGCTTCATTGTGATACAAACTCCAAAACACTCTTCCGGAAGTCTTTCACTGTGATACTAACCCTAAAACCTGTCCTGGAGTGCTTCACTGTGATACTAACCCTAAAACACATTTCCTTGAGTGCTTCACTGTGATACTAACTCCAAAACACTTTTCCCGGAGTGCATCACTGTGATACTAATTCCAAAAAACTTTTCCTGGAGTATTTCACTGTGATACTAATCCTAAAACACTTTTCCTGGAGTGTTTTACTGTGATACTGACTCCAGAACAATTTTCCTGGAGTGCTTCACTGTAATACTATCTCCGAAACACTTTTCCTGGAGTACTTCACTGTGATACTAACTCCAGAATACTTTTCCTGGAGTATTTCACTGTGATACTAACCCTAAAACACTTTTCCTGGAGTGCTTCACTGTGATACTAACCATAAAACACTTTTCCTGGAGTGTTTTACTGTGATACTGAATCCAGAACAATTTTCCTGGAGTGCTTCACTGTGATACTATCTCCAAAACACATTTCCTAGAGTGCTTCACTGTGATACTAACTCCAGAATACTTTTCCTGGAGTTCTTCACTGTGATACTAACTCCAAAACACTTTTCCTGGAGTGCATCACTGCGCTACTAATTCCAGAACACTTTTCCTGGAGTGCTTCACTGTGATGCAAACCGTAAAAAAATTTTCCTTAAGTGCTTCACTGTGATACTAATTCCAAAAAACTTTTCCTGGAGTATTTCACTGTGATACTAATCCTAAAACATTTTTCATGGAGTGCTTCACTGTGATACTCACTCGAAAACGGTGTTCCCAGAGTGCTTCCCTGTGATACTAACTCCAAAACACTGTTCCTGGAGTGCTTCACTGTGATACTAACTCCAAAACATTTTTCCTGGAGTGTTTCACTGTGATATTAGCTCCAAAACACTTTTCCTGGAGTGCATCACTGTGATACTAATTCCAGAACAATTTTCCTGGAGTGCTTCGCTGTGAAACTAACCCTAAAATACTTTTCCGGGAGTGTACTACAGTGATACTAGCTCCAAAACACTTTCCCTGGAGTGCTCCCCATGATACTAACTCAAAAATACTTTTCCAGGAGTGCATCACAGTGAGAGTAACCCTAAAACACTTTTCCTGGATTGCTTCACTGTGATACTAACACGAAAACGCTGTTCCCAGAGTGCTTCCCTGTGATACTAACTCCAAAACACTCTTCCTGGAGTGCTTCACTGTGATACTAACTCCAATACATTCTTCCTGGACTGCTCCACTGTGATACAAACTCCAAATCACTCTTCCTGGAGTGCTTCACGATGATACTAACCCTAAAACACATTTCTTGGAGTGCTTCACCGTGATACTAACTCCAGAACACTTTTTCTGGAATGCTTCACTGTGATACTAGCGCTAAAACACTTTTCCTGGAGTGCTTCACTGTGATACTAACCCTGGAACACTTTTCCTTGAGTGCTTCACTGTGATACTAGCTCCAAAACACATTTCCTTGAGTGCTTCACTATGATACTAACCGTAAAACAGTTTTCCTGGAGTGCTTCACTGTGATACTAGCTCCAAAATACTTTTCCTGGAGTGCTTCACTATGATACTAACCGTAAAACAGTTTTCCTGGAGTGCTTCACTGTAATACTATCTCCGAAACACTTTTCCTGGAGTGCTTCACTGTGATACTAACTCCAGAATACTTTTCCTGGAGTATTTCACTGTGATACTAACCCTAAAACACTTTTCCTGGAGTGCTTCACTGTGATACTAACCATAAAACACTTTTCCTGGAGTGTTTTACTGTGATACTGAATCCAGAACAATTTTCCTGGAGTGCTTCACTGTGATACTATCTCCAAAACACATTTCCTAGAGTGCTTCACTGTGATACTAACTCCAGAATACTTTTCCTGGAGTTCTTCACTGTGATACTAACTCCAAAACACTTTTCCTGGAGTGCTTCACTGTGATACTAACTCCAAAACACTTTTCCTGGAGTGCATCACTGCGCTACTAATTCCAGAACACTTTTCCTGGAGTGCTTCACTGTGATACTAACTCCAAAACATTTTTCCTGGAGTGCTTCACTGTGATATTAGCTCCAAAACACTTTTCCTGGAGTGCATCACTGTGATACTAATTCCAGAAAACGTTTCCTTGGAGTGCTTCACTGTGATACGAGCTTCAAAACACTTAACCTGGAGTGCATCACTGCGATACTAACCCTACAACAATTTTCCTTGAGTACTTCACTGTGATACAAGCTCCAAAAGACTTTTCCTGGAGTGCATCACTGTGATACTAATTCCAGAACAATTTTCCTGGAGTGCTTCGCTGTGAAACTAACCCTAAAATACTTTTCCTGGAGTGTACTACAGTGATACTAGCTCCAAAACACTTTCCCTGGAGTGCTCCCCATGATAATAACTCAAAAATACTTTTCCAGGAGTGCATCACAGTGAGAGTAACCCTAAAACACTTTTCCTGGATTGCTTCACTGTGATACTAACACGAAAACGCTGTTCCCAGAGTGCTTCCCTGTGATACTAACTCCAAAACACTCTTCCTGGAGTGCTTCACTGTGATACTAACTCCAATACATTCTTCCTGGACTGCTCCACTGTGATACAAACTCCAAATCACTCTTCCTGGAGTGCTTCACGATGATACTAACCCTAAAACACATTTCTTGGAGTGCTTCACCGTGATACTAACTCCAAAACCCTTTTTTCAGGAATGCTTCACTGTGATACTAGCGCTAAAACACTTTTCCTGGAGTGCTTCACTGTGATACTAACCCTGAAACACTTTTCCTTGAGTGCTTCACTGTGATACTAGCTCCAAAAATCTTTTCCTGGAGTGCTTCACTATGATACTAACCGTAAAACAGTTTTCCTGGAGTGCTTCACTGTGATACTAACTCCAAAACACTTTTCCTGGAGTGCTTCACTGCGATACTAGCTCCTAAACACTTTTCCTGGAGTGCATCACTGTGATACTAATTCCAGTACACTTTTCATGGAGTGCTTCACGATGATACTAACTCTAAAACACTTTTCCTGGAGTGTTTAACTGTGATACTGACTCCAGAACAATTTTCCTGGAGTGCTTCACTGTGATACTATCTCCAAAACACTTTTCCTGGAGTGCATCAATGTGATACTAATTCCAGAACACTTTACCTGGAGTGCTTCATTGTGATACTAACCGTAAAGCACTTTTCCTTGAGTGCTTCACTGCGCTACTAGCTCAAAAAGATATTTCCTGGAGTGCATCACTGTGATACTAATTCCAAAACACTTTTCCTCGAGTGCTTCACAGTGAGACTAACCCTAAAATGCTTTTCCTGGAGTGCTTCAATGTCAGACTACCTCCAAAACAATTTTCCCAGAGTGCTTCACCGTGATACTAACTCCAAAATACTTTTCCTGGAGTGCTTCACTGTGATGCTAACTCGAAAACGCTGTTCCCAGAGTGCTTCACTGTGATACTAACTCAAAAACATTCTTCCTGGAGTGCTTCACTGTGATAATAACTCGAAAACACTGTTCCCATAGTGCTTCACTGTGAGACTAAGTCCAAAACATTCTTCCTGGAGTGCTTAACTGTGATACTAACACCAAAACACTCTTACTGGAGTGCTTCACTGTGATACTAATGCCAGAACCCATTCCCTTGGAGTGCTTCACTGTGATACTAACCCTAAAACACTTTTCCTGGAGTGTTTTACTGTGATACTCACTCCAGAACACTTTTTTTGGAGTGCTTCACTGTGATACTAACTCCTCAACACTTTTCCTGGAATGCTTCACTGTGATACTACCTCCAGAACACTTTTCCTGGAGTGCTTCACTGTGATACGAACCCTAAAACACTTTTGCTGGAGTGCTTCACTGTGATACTAATTCCAGAACACTTTTCCTGGAGTGCTTCACTGTGATACTAATTCCAGAACACTTTTCCTGGAGTGCTTCACTGTGATACGAACCCTAAAACACTTTTGCTGGAGTGCTTCACTGTGATAATAACTCCAGAACACTTTTCCTGGAGTGCTTCACTGTGATACTAATTCCAGAACACGTTTCCTGGAGTGCTTCACTGCGATACTAGCTCCTAAACACTTTTCCTGGAGTGCATCACTGTGATACTAATTCCAGTACACTTTTCATGGAGTGCTTCACTATGATACTAACTCTAAAACACTTTTCCTGGAGTGTTTAACTGTGATACTGACTCCAGAACACTTTTCCTGGAGTGCTTCACTATGATACTAACTCCACAACACTTTTCCTGGAATGCTTCACTGTGATACTACCTCCAGAACACTTTTCCTGGAGTGCTTCACTGTGATACTAACCATAAAACCCTTTTCCTGGAGTATTTTACTGTGATACTGACTCCAGAACAATTTTCCTGGAGTGCTTCACTGTGATACTATCTCCAAAACACATTTCCTAGAGTGCTTCACTGTGATACTAACTCCAGAATACTTTTCCTGGAGTGCTTCACTGTGATGCTAACTCGAAAACGCTGTTCCCAGAGTGCTTCACTGTGATACTAACTCAAAAACATTCTTCCTGGAGTGCTTCACTGTGATAATAACTCGAAAACACTGTTCCCATAGTGCTTCACTGTGAGACTAAGTCCAAAACATTCTTCCTGGAGTGCTTAACTGTGATACTAACACCAAAACACTCTTACTGGAGTGCTTCACTGTGATACTAATGCCAGAACCCTTTCCCTTGGAGTGCTTCACTGTGATACTAACCCTAAAACACTTTTCCTGGAGTGTTTTACTGTGATACTCACTCCAGAACACTTTTCCTGGAGTGCTTCACTGTGATACGAACTCCAAAACACTTTTCCTGGAGTGCTTCACTGTGATACTAACTCCAAAACACTTTTCCTGGAGTGCATCACTGCGCTACTAATTCCAGAACACTTTTCCTGGAGTGCTTCACTGTGATGCAAACCGTAAAAAAATTTTCCTTAAGTGCTTCACTGTGATACTAATTCCAAAAAACTTTTCCTGGAGTATTTCACTGTGATACTAATCCTAAAACACTTTTCATGGAGTGCTTCACTGTGATACTAACTCGAAAACGGTGTTCCCAGAGTGCTTCCCTGTGATACTAACTCCAAAATACTGTTCCTGGAGTGCTTCACTGTGATACTAACTCCAAAACATTTTTCCAGGAGTGCTTCACTGTGATATTAGCTCCAAAACACTTTCCAGGAGTGCATCACTGTGATACTAATTCCAGAACACTTTTCCTGGAGTGCTTCACTGTGATACTAATTCCAGAACACTTTTCCTGGAGTGCATCACTGCGATACTAACCCTAAAACAATTTTCCTTGAGTACTTCACTGTGATACTAGCTCCAAAAGACTTTTCCTGGAGTGCATTCACTGTGATACTAATTCCAGAACAATTATCCTGGAGTGCTTCGCTGTGAAACTAACCCTAAAATACTTTTCCTGGAGTGTACTACAGTGATACTAGCTCCAAAACACTTTCCCTGGAGTGCTCCCCATGATACTAACTCAAAACTACTTTTCCAGGAGTGCATCACAGTGAGAGTAACCCTAAAACACTTTTCCTGGAGTGCTTCACTGTGACACTAACACGAAAACGCTGTTCCCAGAGTGCTTCCCTGTGATACTAACTCCAAAACACTCTTCCTGGAGTGCTTCACTGTGATACTAACTCCAATACATTCTTCCTGGACTGCTCCACTGTGATACAAACTCCAAATCACTCTTCCTGGAGTGCTTCACTATGATACTAACCCTAAAACACATTTCTTGGAGTGCTTCACCGTGATACTAACTCCAGAACACTTTTTCTGGAATGCTTCACTGTGATACTAACCCTGAAACACTTTTCCTGGAGTGCTTCACTATGATACTAACCGTAAAACAGTTTTCCTGGAGTGCTTCACTGTGATACTAACTCCAAAACATTCTTCCTGGAGTGCTTCACTGCGATACTAGCTCCTAAACACTTTTCCTGGAGTGCATCACTGTGATACTAATTCCAGTACACTTTTCATGGAGTGCTTCACTATGATACTAACCCTAAAATAATTTCCTGGAGTGTTTAACTGTGATACTGACTCCAGAACAATTTTCCTGGAGTGCTTCACTGTGATACTATCTCCAAAACACTTTTCCTGGAGTGCTTCACTGTGATACTAACTCCAGAACACTTTTCCTGGAGTGCTTCACTGTGATACTAATTCCAGAACACTTTCCCTCAAGTACGTCACTGTGAGACTAACACTAAAATGCTTTTCCTGGAGTTCTTCACTGTGATACTAACTCCAAAACACTTTTCCTGGAGTGCTTCACTGTGAGACTAACAATAAAACGCTTTTCCTGGAGTGCTTCACTGTGATACTAACTCCAAAACACTTTTCCTGGAGTGCATCACTGCAATACTCATTCCAGAACACTTTTCCTGGAGTGCTTCACTGTGATACAAACCGTAAAACACTTTTCCTTGAGTGCTTCACTGTGATACTAGCTCCAAAACACTTTTCCTGGAGTGAATCACTGTGATACTAATTCCAGAACACTTTTCCTGGAGTGCTTCACTGTGATACTAACCCTAAAACACTTTTCGTGGAGTGCATCACTGTGATACTAATGCCAGAACATTTTCCTGGAGTGCGTCACTGTGATACTAACCCGAAAACACATTTCCTGGAGAGCTTTACTGTGTTACAAACTCCAAAACACTTTTCCTAGAGTGCTTCACTTTGATACTAGCTCCAAAACACTTTTCCTGGAGTGCATCAACGTGATACTAATTCCAGAACACTTTACCTGGAGTGCTTCATTGTGATACTAACCGTAAAGCACTTTTCCTTGAGTGCTTCACTGTGCTACTAGCTCAAAAAGATATTTCCTGGAGTGCATCACTGTGATACTAATTCCAAAACACTTTTCCTCAAGTGCTTCACTGTGAGACTAACCCTAAAATGCTTTTCCTGGAGTGCTTCAATGTCAGACTACCTCCAAAACAATTTTCCCAGAGTGCTTCACCGTGATACTAACTCAAAAACATTCTTCCTGGAGTGCTTCACTGTGATAATAACTCGAAAACACTGTTCCCATAGTGCTTCACTGTGAGACTAAGTCCAAAACATTCTTCCTGGAGTGCTTAACTGTGATACTAACACCAAAACACTCTTACTGGAGTGCTTCACTGTGATACTAATGCCAGAACCCTTTCCCTTGGAGTGCTTCACTGTGATACTAACCCGAAAACACTTTTCCTGGAGTGTTTTACTGTGATACTCACTCCAGAACACTTTTCCTGGAGTGCTTCACTATGATACTAACTCCACAACACTTTTCCTGGAATGCTTCACTGTGATACTACCTCCAGAACACTTTTCCTGGAGTGCTTCACTGTGATACGAACCCTAAAACACTTTTGCTGGAGTGCTTCACTGTTATACGAACCCTAAAACACTTTTGCTGGAGTGCTTCACTGTGATACTTACTCCAGAACACTTTTCCTGGAATGCTTCACTGTGATAATACCTCCAGAACACTTTTCCTGGAGTGCTTCACTGTGATACGAACCCTAAAACACTTTTGCTGGAGTGCTTCACTGTGATACTAACTCCAGAACACTTTTCCTGGAGTGCTTCACTGTGATACTAATTCCAGAACACTTTTCCTGCAGTGCTTCACTGCGATACTAGCTCCTAAACACTTTTCCTGGAGTGCATCACTGTGATACTAATTCCAGTACACTTTTCATGGAGTGCTTCACTATGATACTAACTCTAAAACACTTTTCCTGGAGTGCATCAATGTGATACTAATTCCAGAACACTTTACCTGGAGTGCTTCATTGTGATATTAACCGTAAAGCACTTTTCCTTGAGTGCTTCACTGTGCTACGAGCTCAAAAAGATATTTCCTGGAGTGCATCACTGTGATACTAATTCCAAAACACTTTTCCTCGAGTGCTTCACTGTGAGACTAACCCTAAAATGCTTTTCCTGGAGTGCTTCAATGTCAGACCACCTCCAAAACAATTTTCCCAAAGTGCTTCACCGTGATACTAACTCCAAAATACTTTTCCTGGAGTGCTTCACTGTGATGCTAACTCGAAAACGCTGTTCCCAGAGTGCTTCACTGTGATACTAACTCAAAAACATTCTTCCTGGAGTGCTTCACTGTGATAATAACTCGAAAACACTGTTCCCATAGTGCTTCACTGTGAGACTAAGTCCAAAACATTCTTCCTGGAGTGCTTTACTGTGATACTAACACCAAAACACTCTTCATGGAGTGCTTCACTGTGATACTAATGCCAGAACCCTTTCCCTTGGAGTACTTCACTGTGATACTAACCCTAAAACACTTTTCCTGGAGTGTTTTACTGTGATACTCACTCCAGAACACTTTTCCTGGAGTGCTTCACTGTGATACTAACTCCACAACACTTTTCCTGGAATGCTTCACTGTGATACTACCTCCAGAACACTTTTCCTGGAGTGCTTCACTGTGATACGAACCCTAAAACACTTTTGCTGGAGTGCTTCACTGTGATAAGAACTCTAAAACACTTTTGCTGGAGTGCTTCACTGTGATACTAACTCCAGAACACTTTTCCTGGAGTGCTTCACTGTGATACGAACCCTAAAACACTTTTGCTGGAGTGCTTCACTGTGATACTAACTCCAGAACACTTTTCCTGGAGTGCTTCACTATGATACGAACCCTAAAACACTTTTGCTGGAGTGCTTCACTGTGATACTAACTCCAGAACACTTTTCCTGGAGTGCTTCACTGTGATACGAACTCTAAAACACTTTTGCTGGAGTGCTTCACTGTGATAATACCTCCAGAACACTTTTCCTGGAGTGCTTCACTGTGATACGAACCCTAAAACACTTTTGCTGGAGTGCTTCACTGTGATACTAACTCCAGAACACTTTTCCTGGAGTGCTTCACTGTGATACTAATTCCAGAACACTTTTCCTCGAGTGCTTCACTGTGGGACTAACCCTAAAACGCTTTTCCTGGAGTGCTTCACTGTGATACTAACTCCAAAACGCTTTTCCCAAAGTGCTTAACCGTGAGTTCATGGATCTTTACTCAGCGAGTCGTGAGTTCCTGGAATGCCCTGCCAGTAGCAGAGGTGGACTCTCCCTCATTATGGGCATTTAAGCGGGCATTGGATAGGCATATGGAGGATAGTGGGCTAGTGTAGGTTGGGTGGGCTTGGATCGCGCAACATCGAGTGCCGAAGGGCCTGTACTGTGCTGTATTCTTCTATGTTCTATGTTCTATGATACTAACTCCAAAACACTTTTCCTGGAGTGTTTCACTGTGAGAGTAACCCTAAAACACAATTCCTGGAGTGCTTCACTGTGAGATTAACCCTAAAATGCTTTTCCTGGAGTGCTTCACTGTAATACTAACTCGAAAACGCTGTTCCCAGAGTGCTTCACTGAGATACTAACTCCAAAACACTTTTCCTGGAGTGCTTCACGGTGATACTAACTCCAAAACATTCTTCCTGGAGTGCTTCCCTGTGATACTAACACCAGAACACTTTTCCTGGATGCTTCACTGTGGAACTAATTCCAGAACACTTTTCCAGGAGTGCTTCACTGTGAGACTAACCCTAAAACGCTTTTCCTGGAGTGCTTCACTGTGATACTTACTCCAAAACACTTTTCTTGGAGTGCTTCACTGCGATACTAGCTCCTAAACACTTTTCCTGGAGTGCATCACTGTGATACTAATTCCAGAATACTTTTCCTGGAGTATTTCACTGTGATACTAACCCTAAAACACTTTTCCTGGAGTGCTTCACTGTGATACTAACCATAAAACCCTTTTCCTGGAGTATTTTACTGTGATACTGACTCCAGAACAATTTTCCTGGAGTGCTTCACTGTGATACTATCTCCAAAACACATTTCCTAGAGTGCTTCACTGTGATACTAACTCCAGAATACTTTTCCTGGAGTGCTTCACTGTGATACTAATTCCAGAACACTTTTCCTCGTGTACTTCACTGTCAGACTAACACTAAAATGCTTTTCCTGGAGTGCTTCACTGTGATACTAACTCCAAAACACTTTTCCTGGAGTGCTTCACTGTGATACTAACTCCAAAACACTTTTCCTGGAGTGCATCACTGCGCTACTAATTCCAGAACACTTTTCCTGGAGTGCTTCACTGTGATGCAAACCGTAAAAAAATTTTCCTTAAGTGCTTCACTGTGATACTAATTCCAAAAAACTTTTCCTGGAGTATTTCACTGTGATACTAATCCTAAAACACTTTTCCTGGAGTGCTTCACTGTGATACTAACTCGAAAACGGTGTTCCCAGAGTGCTCCCCTGTGATACTAACTCCAAAACACAGTTCCTGGAGTACTTCACTGTGATACTAACTCCAAAACATTTTTCCTGGAGTGCTTCACTGTGATATTAGCTCCAAAACACTTTCCAGGAGTGCATCACTGTGATACTAATTCCAGAAAACGTTTCCTTGGAGTGCTTCACTGTGATACGAGCTTCAAAACACTTAACCTGGAGTGCATCACTGCGATACTAACCCTAAAACAATTTTCCTTGAGTACTTCACTGTGATACTAGCTCCAAAAGACTTTTCCTGGAGTGCATCACTGTGATACTAATTCCAGAACAATTATCCTGGAGTGCTTCGCTGTGAAACTAACCCTAAAATACTTTTCCTGGAGTGTACTATAGTGATACTAGCTCCAAAACACTTTCCCTGGAGTGCTCCCCATGATACTAACTCAAAAATACTTTTCCAGGAGTGCATCACAGTGAGAGTAACCCTAAAACACTTTTCCTGGAGTGCTTCACTGTGATACTAACACGAAAACGCTGTTCCCAGAGTGCTTCCCTGTGATACTAACTCCAAAACACTCTTCCTGGAGTGCTTCACTGTGATACTAACTCCAATACATTCTTCCTGGACTGCTCCACTGTGATACAAACTCCAAATCACTCTTCCTGGAGTGCTTCACTATGATACTAACCCTAAAACACATTTCTTGGAGTGCTTCACCGTGATACTAACTCCAGAACACTTTTTCTGGAATGCTTCACTGTGATACTAACCCTGAAACACTTTTCCTGGAGTGCTTCACTATGATACTAACTCCAGGACACTTTTCCTGGAGTGCTTCACTGCGATACTAGCTCCTAAACACTTTTCCTGGAGTGCTTCACTATGATACTAACTCCAGGACACTTTTCCTGGAGTGCTTCACTGCGATACTAGCTCCTAAACACTTTTCCTGGAGTGCATCACTGTGATACTAATTCCAGTACACTTTTCATGGAGTGCTTCACTATGATACTAACCCTAAAATACTTTTCCTGGAATGTTTAACTGTGATACTGACTCCAGAACAATTTTCCTGGAGTGCTTCACTGTGATACTATCTCCAAAACACTTTTCCTGGAGTGCTTCACTGTGATACTAACTCCAGAACACTTTTCCTGGAGTGCTTCACTGTGATACTAATTCCAGAACACTTTCCCTCGAGTACGTCACTGTGAGACTAACACTAAAATGCTTTTCCTGGAGTTCTTCACTGTGATACTAACTCCAAAAAACTTTCCTGGAGTGCTTCACTGTGAGACTAACAATAAAACGCTTTTCCTGGAGTGCTTCACTGTGATACTAACTCCAAAACACTTTTCCTGGAGTGCATCACTGCAATACTAATTCCAGAACACTTTTCCTGGAGTGCTTCACTGTGATACTAACCCTAAAACACTTTTCGTGGAGTGCATCACTGTGATACTAATGCCAGAACATTTTCCTGGAGTGCGTCACTGTGATACTAACGCGAAAACACATTTCCTGGAGAGCTTTACTGTGTTACAAACTCCAAAACACTTTTCCTAAAGTGCTTCACTTTGATACGAGCTCCTAAACACTTTTCCTGGAGTGCATCAATGTGATACTAATTCCAGAACACTTTACCTGGAGTGCTTCATTGTGATACGAACCGTAAAGCACTTTTCCTTGAGTGCTTCACTGTGCTACTAGCTCAAAAAGATATTTCCTGGAGTGCATCACTGTGATACTAATTCCTAAACACTTTTCCTCGAGTGCTTCACTGTGAGACTAACCCTAAAATGCTTTTCCTGGAGTGCTTCAATGTCAGACTACCTCCAAAACAATTTTCCCAGAGTGCTTCACCGTGATACTAACTCCAAAATACTTTTCCTGGAGTGCTTCACTGTGATGCTAACTCGAAAACGCTGTTCCCAGAGTGCTTCACTGTGATACTAACACCAAAACACTCTTCATGGAGTGCTTCACTGTGATACTAACTCAAAAACATTCTTCCTGGAGTGCTTCACTGTGATAATAACTCGAAAACACTGTTCCCATAGTGCTTCACTGTGAGACTAAGTCCAAAACATTCTTCCTGGAGTGCTTTACTGTGATACTAACACCAAAACACTCTTCCTGGAGTGCTTCACTGTGATACTAATGCCAGAACATTTTCCTGGAGTGCGTCACTGTCATACTAACCCGAAAACACATTTCCTGGAGAGCTTTACTGTGATACAAACTCCAAAACACTTTTCCTAGAGTGCTTCACTTTGATACTAGTTCCAAAAAACTTTTCCTGGAGTGCATCAATGTGATACTAATTCCAGAACACTTTACCTGGAGTGCTTCATTGTGATACTAACCGTAAAGCACTTTTCCTTGAGTGCTTCACTGTGCTACTAGCTCAAAAAGATATTTCCTGGAGTGCATCACTGTGATACTAATTCCAAAACACTTTTTCTCGAGTGCTTCACTGTGAGACTAACCCTAAAATGCTTTTCCTGGAGTGCTTCAATGTCATACTACCTCCAAAACAATTTTTCCAGAGTGCTTCACCGTGATACTAACTCCAAAATACTTTTCCTGGAATGCTTCATTGTGATGCTAACTCGTAAACGCTGTTCCCAGAGTGCTTCACTGTGATACTAACACCAAAACACTCTTCATGGAGTGCTTCCCTGTGATACTAACTCCAAAACACTCTTCCTGGAGTGCTTCACTGTGATAATAACTCGAAAACACTGTTCCCATAGTGCTTCACTGTGAGACTAAGTCCAAAACATTCTTCCTGGAGTGCTTTACTGTGATACTAACACCAAAACACTCTTACTGGAGTGCTTCACTGTGATACTAATGCCAGAACATTTTCCTGGAGTGCGTCACTGTCATACTAACCCGAAAACACATTTCCTGGAGAGCTTTACTGTGATACAAACTCCAAAACACTTTTCCTAGAGTGCTTCACTTTGATACTGGTTCCAAAAAACTTTTCCTGGAGTGCATCAATGTGATACTAATTCCAGAACACTTTACCTGGAGTGCTTCATTGTGATACTAACCGTAAAGCACTTTTCCTTGAGTGCTTCACTGTGCTACTAGCTCAAAAAGATATTTCCTGGAGTGCATCACTGTGATACTAATTCCAAAACACTTTTCCTCGAGTGCTTCACTGTGAGACTAACCCTAAAATGCTTTTCCTGGAGTGCTTCAATGTCATACTACCTCCAAAACAATTTTTCCAGAGTGCTTCACCGTGATACTAACTCCAAAATACTTTTCCTGGAATGCTTCATTGTGATGCTAACTCGTAAACGCTGTTCCCAGAGTGCTTCACTGTGATACTAACACCAAAACACTCTTCATGGAGTGCTTCACTGTGATACTAACTCAAAAACATTCTTCCTGGAGTGCTTCACTGTGATAATAACTCGAAAACACTGTTCCCATAGTGCTTCACTGTGAGACTAAGTCCAAAACATTCTTCCTGGAGTGCTTTACTGTGATATTAACACCAAAACACTTTTGCTGGAGTGCTTCACTGTGATACTAATGCCAGAACCCTTTCCCTTGGAGTGCTTCACTGTGAGACTAACCCTAAAACGCATTTCCTGGAGTGCTTCAGTGTGATAGTAACTCCAAAACACTTTTCCTGGAGTGCTTCACTGTGATACGAACCCTAAAACACTTTTGCTGGAGTGCTTCACTGTGATACTAACTCCAGAACACTTTTCCTGGAGTGCTTCACTGTGATACTAATTCCAGAACACTTTTCCTCGAGTGCTTCACTGTGGGACTAACCCTAAAACGCTTTTCCTGGAGTGCTTCACTGTGATACTAACTCCAAAACGCTTTTCCCAAAGTGCTTAACCGTGAGTTCATGGATCTATACTCAGCGAGTCGTGAGTTCATGGAATGCCCTGCCAGTAGCAGAGGTGGACTCTCCCTCATTATGGGCATTTAAGCGGGCATTGGATAGGCATATGGAGGATAGTGGGCTAGTGTAGGTTAGGTGGGCTTGGATGGGCGCAACATCGAGTGCCGAAGGGCCTGTACTGTGCTGTATTCTTCTATGTTCTATGTTCTATGATACTAACTCCAAAACACTTTTCCTGGAGTGTTTCACTGTGAGAGTAACCCTAAAACACAATTCCTGGAGTGCTTCACTGTGAGATTAACCCTAAAATGCTTTTCCTGGAGTGCTTCACTGTAATACTAACTCGAAAACGCTGTTCCCAGAGTGCTTCACTGAGATACTAACTCCAAAACACTTTTCCTGGAGTGCTTCACGGTGATACTAACTCCAAAACATTCTTCCTGGAGTGCTTCCCTGTGATACGAACACCAGAACACTTTTCCTGGAGTGCTTCACTGTGGAACTAATTCCAGAACACTTTTCCAGGAGTGCTTCACTGTGGGACTAACCCTAAAACGCTTTTCCTGGAGTGCTTCACTGTGATACTAACTCCAAAACGCTTTTCCCAAAGTGCTTAACCGTGAGTTCATGGATCTATACTCAGCGAGTCGTGAGTTCATGGAATGCCCTGCCAGTAGCAGAGGTGGACTCTCCCTCATTATGGGCATTTAAGCGGGCATTGGATAGGCATATGGAGGATAGTGGGCTAGTGTAGTTTGGTGGGCTTGGATCGCGCAACATCGAGTGCCAAAGGGCCTGTACTGTGCTGTATTCTTCTATGTTCTATGTTCTATGATACTAACTCCAAAACACTTTTCCTGGAGTGTTTCACTGTGAGAGTAAGCCTAAAACACAATTCCTGGAGTGCTTCACTGTGAGATTAACCCTAAAATGCTTTTCCGGGAGTGCTTCACTGTGATACTAACTCGAAAACGCTGTTCCCAGAGTGCTTCACTGAGAGACTAACTCCAAAACACTTTTCCTGGTGTGCTTCACGGTGATACAAACTCCAAAACATTCTTCCTGGTGTGCTTCCCTGTGATACTAACACCAGAACACTTTTCCTGGAGTGCTTCACTGTGGAACTAATTCCAGAACACTCTTCCAGGAGTGCTTCACTGTGAGACGAACCCTAAAACGCTTTTCCTGGAGTGCTTCACTGTGATACAAACTCCAAAACGCTTTTCACAGAGTGCTTCACTGTGAGACTAACTCTAAAATGCTTTTCCTGGAGTGCTTCACTGTGATACTAATTCCAAAACACTTTTCCTGGAGTGCTTCACTGTGATACCATCTCCAAAACACTTTTCCTGAAGTGCTTCACTGTGATACTAACTCCAAAACACTTTTCCTGGAGTGCTTCACTGTGATACTACATCCAGAACACTTTTCCTTGGAATGCTTCACTGTGATACTAATCCTAAAACACTTTTCCTGGAGTGTTTTACTGTGATACGAACTCCAGAACAATTTTCCTGGAGTGCTTCACTGTGATACTACCTCCAGGACACATTTCCTGGAGTGCTTTACTGTGATACTAACTACAAAACACGTTTCCTGGAGTGCATCACTGTGATACTAATTCAAGAAAACTTTTCCTGGAGTGCTTCACTGTCATACTAGCTCCTAAACACTTTTCCGGGAGTGCTTCACTGTGATACTGACTGGAAAACGCTGTTCCCAGAGTGCTTCACTGTGATACTAACTCCAAAACACTTTTCCTGGAGTGCTTTACTGTGATACTAACTCCAAAACATTCTTCCTGGAGTGCTTCCCTGTGATACTAACTCCAAAACACACTTCCTGGAGTGCTTCACTGTGATATTAACTCCAAAACATTCTTCCTGGAGTGCTTCCCTGTGATACTCACTCCAATACACTCTTCCTGGAGTGCTTTACTGTGATACTAACTCCAAAACACTCTTCCTGGAGTGCTTCACTGTGATACTAACTCCAAAACACTCTTCCTGGAGTGCTTCACTGTGATACTACCTCCAGAACACTTTTCCTGGAGTGCTTCACTGTGATTCTAACTGGAAAACGCTGTTCCCAGAGTGCTTCACTGTGATACTAACTCCAAAACACTTTTCCTGGAGTGCTTTACTGTGATACTAACACCAAAACACACTTCCTGGAGTGCTTCACTGTGATATTAACTCCAAAACATTCTTCCTGGAGTGCTTCCCTGTGATACTAACTCCAAAACACTCTTCCTGGAGTGCTTTACTGTGATACTAACACCAAAACACTCTTCCTGGAGTGCTTCACTGTGATACTAACACCAAAACACTCTTCCTGGAGTGCTTCACTGTGATACTAATTCCAAAACACTTTTCCCGGAGTGCATCACTGTGATGCTAATTCCAAAAAACTTTTCCTGGAGTGCTTCACTGTGACACTAATCCTAAAACACTTTTCCTGGAGTGCTTCACTGTGATACTAACTCCAAAACACTTTTCCTGGAGTGCTTCACTGTGATACTAACACGAAAACGGTGTTCCCAGAGTGCTTCCCTGTGATACTAACTCCAAAACACTCTTCCTGGAGTGCTTCACAGTGAGAGTAACCCTGAAACACTCTTCCTGGAGTGCTTCACTGTGATACTAACCCTAAAACACATTTCCTTGAGTGCTTCACTGTGATACTAACTCCAAAACACTTTTCCTGGAGTGTTTGACTATGATACTAACCCTAAAACACTTTTCCTGGAGTGCTTCACTGTGACACTAATTCCACAACACTTTTCCTGGAATGCTTCACTGTGATACTAGCGCTAAAACACTTTTCCTGGAGTGCTTCACTGTGATACTAACCCTAAAATGCTTTTCCTGGAGTGCTTCAATGTGATACTACCTCCAAAACAATTTCCCCAGAGTGCTTCACTGTGATACTAACTCCAAAACAATTTTCCTGGAGTGCTTCACTGTGATACTAACTCGAAAACGCTGTTCCCACAGTGCTTTGCTGTGATGCTAACTCCAAAACATTCTTCATGGAGTGCTTCACTGTGATGCTAACTCGAAAACGCTGTTCCCAGAGTGCTTCACTGTGATACTAACTCCAAAACATTCTTCCTGGAGTGCTTCCCTGTGATAATAACTCCAAAACACTCTTCCTGGAGTGCTTCACTGTGATACTAGCTCCAAAACACTTTACCAGGAGTGCATCACTGCGATACTAATTCCAGAACACTTTTCCTGGAGTGCTTTCCTGTGACACTAACCGTAAAACACTCTTCCTTGAGTGCTTCACTGTGATACTAACTCCAAAACACTTTTCCCAGAGCGCTTCACTGTGAGACGAACCCTAAAACGCTTTTCCTGGAGTGCTTCACTGTGATACTAACTCCAAAACGCTTTTCCCAGAGTGCTTCACCGTGAGTTCATGGATCTTTACTCAGCGAGTCGTGAGTTCATGGAATGCCCTGCCAGTAGCAGTGGTGGACTCTCCCTCATTATAGGCATTTATGTGGGCATTGGATAGGCATATGGATGAGAGTGGGCTCGTGTCGGTTAGGTGGGCTTGGATCGGCGCAACATCGAGGGCCGAAGGGCCTGTACTGCGCTGTATTCTTCTATGTTCTATGATACTAACTCCAAAACACTTTTCCTGGAGTGCTTCACTGTGAGAGTAACCGTAAAACGCAATTCCTGGAGTGCTTCACTGTGAGAGTAACTCGAAAACGCTGTTCCTGGAGTGCTTCACTGTGATACTAACTCGAAAACGCTGTTCCCAGAGTGCTTCACTGTGATACTAACTCCAAAACACTTTTCCTGGAGTGCATCACGGTGATACTAACTCCAAAACATTCTTCCTGGAGTGCTTCCCTGTGATACTAACACCTAAACACTTTTCCTGGAGTGAATCACTGTGATACTAACTCCAAAACACTTTTCCTGGAGTGCTTCACTGTCCTACTAGCTCCAAAACACTTTTCCTGGAGTGCATCACTGTGATACTAACTCCAAAACACTTTTCCTGGAGTGCATCACTGCGATACTAATTCCAGAACACTTTTCCTTGGAGTGCTTCACTGTGATACTAATCCTAAAACACTTTTCCTGGAGTGTTTTACAGTGATACTAACTCCAGAACACTTTTCCTGGAGTGCTTCACTGTGATACTAACTCCAAAACACTTTTCCTGGAGTGCTTCACTGTGATACTACCTCCAGAACACTTTTCCTGGAGTGCTTCACTGTGATACTAACTACAAAACACTTTTCCTGGAGTGCTTCACTTTGATACTAACTCCAAAACACTTTTCCTGGAGTGCATCACTGCGATACTAATTCCAGAACACTTTTCCTGGAGTGCTTCACTGTGATACTGACCGTAAAACACTTTCCCTTGAATGCTTCACTGTGATACGAACTCCAAAACACTTTTCCTGGAGTGAATCACTGTGATGCTAACCCTAAAACACTTTTCCTGGAGTGCTTCACTGTGATGCTAACCCTAAAACACTTTTCCTGGAGTGTTTCACTGTCATACTAGCTCCAGAACACATTTTACTGGAGTGCATCACTGTCATACTAACTCCAGAACACTTTTCCTGGAGTGCTTCACTGTGATACGAACTCCAAAACACTTTTCCTGGAGTGCTTCACTGTGATACTAGCTCCAGAACACTTTTCCTGGAGTGCTTCACTGTGATACTAACTACAAAACACGTTTCCTGGAGTGCATCACTGTGATACTAATTCAAGAAAACTTTTCCTGGAGTGCTTCACTGCGATACTAGCTCCTAAACACTTTTCCTGGAGTGCTTCACTGTGATACTAACTGGAAAACGCTGTTCCCAGAGTATTTCACTGTGATACTAACTCCAAAACACTTTTCCTGGAGTGCTTCACTGTGATATTAACTCCAAAACATTCTTCCTGGAGTGCTTCACTGTGATATTAAATCCAAAACACTCTTCCTGGAGTCTTTCACTGTGATTCTAACCCTAAAACCTGTCCTGGAGTGCTTCACTGTGATACTAACCCTAAAACACGTTTCCTTGAGTTCTTCACTGTGATACTAACTCCAAAACACTTTTCCCGGAGTGCATCACTGTGATACTAATTCCAAAAAACTTTTCCTGGAGTATTTCACTGTGATACTAATCCTAAAACACATTTCCTAGAGGGCTTCACTGTGATACTAACTCCAAAACACTTTTCCTGGAGTGCTTCACTGCGATACTAGCTCCTAAACACTTTTTTGGAGTGCATCACTGTGATACTAATTCCAGTACACTTTTCCTGGAGTGCTTCACTGTGATACTAACCCTGAAACACTTTTCCTTGAGTGCTTCACTGTGATACTAGCTCCAAAACACTTTTCCTGGAGTGCTTCACTGTGATACTCACCCGAAAACACATTTCCTGGAGTGCTTCACTGTGATAGTAACTCCAGAACACTTTTCCTCGAGTGCTTCACTGTGAGACTAACTCCAGAACACTTTTACTCGAGTGCTTCACTGTGAGACCAACCCTAAAACGCTTTTCCTGGAGAGATTCACTGTGATACTAACTCCAAAACGCTTTTCCCAGAGTGCTTCACTGTGATACTAACTCCAAAACGCTTTTCCCAGAGTGCTTCACTGTGAGACTAACCCTAAAACGCTTTTCCTGGAGTGCTTCACTGTGAAACTAACACGAAAACGCTGTTCTCAGAGTGCATCCCTGTTATAATAACTCCAAAACACTCTTCCTGGAGTGCTTCACTATGATACTAACCCTAAAACACTTTTCCTGGAGTGTTTTACTGTGATACTGACTCCAGAACAATTTTCCTGGAGTGCTTCACTGTGATACAAACCCTAAAACACTTTCCCTGGAGTGTTTTACTGTGATACTGACTCCAGAACAATTTTCCTGGGGTGCTTCACTGTGATACTAACTCCAAAACACTTTTCCTGGAGTGCTTCACTGTGATACTAACACCAAAACACTCTTCCTGGAGTGCATCACTGTGATACTAACCCTAAAACACTTTTCCTGGAGTGCCTCACTGTGGTACAAACCCTAAAAAACTCTTTTCCTGGAGTGCTTCACTGTGATACTAACCCTAAAACACTTTTCCTTGAGTGCTTCACTGTGATACTAGCTCCAAAACACTTTTCCTGGAGTGCTCCCCGTGATACTAACTCCAAAATACTTTTCCTGGAGTGCTTCACAGTGAGAGTAACCCTAAAACACTCTTCGTGGAGTGCTTCACTGTGAAACTAACACGAAAACGCTGTTCTCAGAGTGCTTCCCTGTTATACTAACTCCAAAACACTCTTCCTGGAGTGCTTCACTATAATACTAACCCTAAAACACTTTTCCTGGAGTGCTTCACTGTGACACTAATTCCAGCACACTTTTCCTGGAATGCTTCACTGTGATACGAGCGCTAAAACACTTTTCCTGGAGTATTTCACTGTGATACTAATCCTAAAACACATTTCCTAGAGGGCTTCACTGTGATACTAACTCCAAAACACTTTTCCTGGAGTGCTTCACTGCGATACTAGCTCCTAAACACGTTTCCTGGAGTGCTTCACTGTGGTACTAATTCCAGTACACATTTCATGGAGTGCTTCACTATGCTACTAACCCTAAAACACTTTTCCTGGAGTGTTTTACTGTGATACTGACACCAGAACAATTTTCCTGGAGTGCTTCACTGTGATACTAACTCCAGAATACTTTTCCTGGAGTATTTTACTGTGATACTAACCCTAAAACACTTTTCCTGGAGTGCTTCACTGTGATACTAGCCCTAAAATACTTCTCCTAGAGTGTTTTACTGTGATACTAACTCCAGAACACGTTTCCTGGAGTGCTTCACTGTGATACTAACCCTAAAACACTTTTCCTGGAGTGTTTTACTGTGACACTAACTCCAGAACACTTTTCCTGGAGTGCTTCTCTGTGATACTAATTCCAGAACACTTTCCCTCGAGTACTTCACTGTGATACCAGTGCTAAAACACTTTTCCTGGAGTGCTTCACTGTGGTCCTAACCCTGAAACACTTTTCCTTGAGTGCTTCACTGTGATACTAGCTCCAAAACACTTTTCCTGGAGTGCTTCACTATGATACTAATCCGAAAACACATTTCCTGGAGTGCTTCACTGTGATACTAACTCCAGAACACTTTTCCTCGAGTGCTTCACTGTGAGACTAACTCCAGAACACTTTTACTCGAGTGCTTCACTGTGAGACCAACCCTAAAACGCTTTTCCTGGAGAGATTCACTGTGATACTGACTCCAAAACGCTTTTCCCAGAGTGCTTCACCATGATACTAACTCCAAAACACTTTTCCTGGAGTGCTTCACAGTGAGAGTAACCATAAAACACTTTTCCTGGAGTGCATCACTGTGATACTCACTCGGAAATGCTGTTCCCAGAGTGCTTCACTGTGATGCTAATTCAAGAAAACTTTTCCTGGAGTGCCTCACTGCGATACTAGCTCCTGAACACTTTTCATGGAGTGCTTCACTATGATACTAACCCTAAAACACTTTTCCTGGAGTGTTTTACAGTGATACTGACTCCAGAACAATTTTCCTGGAGTGCTTCACTGTGATACTAACACCAAAACATTCTTCCTGGAGTGCTTCCCTGTGATACTAACTCCAAAACACACTTCCCGGATTGCTTTACTGTGATAAAAACACCAAAACACTCTTCCTGGACTGCTCACGTTGATACTAACTCCAAAAACTCTTCCTGGAGTGCTTCACTGTGAGACTAACCCTAAAACGTTTTTCCTGGAGTGCTTCACTGTGAGACTAACCCTAAAACACTTTTCCTGGAGTGCTTCACTGTGACACTAATTCCAGAACACATTTCCTGGAATGCTTCACTGTGATACTAGCGCTAAAACACTTTTCCTGGAGTGCTTCACTGTGATACTAGCTCCAAAACACTTTTCCTGGAGGGCATCACTGTGATACGAATTCCAGAACACTTTTCCTTGGAGTGCTTCACTATGATACTAACCCTAAATCTCATTTCCTGGAGTGCCTCACTGCGATACTAGCTCCTAAACACTTTTCATGGAGTGCTACACTATGATACTAACCCTAAAACACTTTTCCTGGAGTGTTTTACTGTGATACTGACTCCAGAATACTTTTCCTGGAGTATTTCACTGTGATACTAACACCAAAACATTCTTCCTGGAGTGCTTCACTGTGATAAAAACACCAAAACAATCTTCCTGGACTGCTCACGTTGATACTAACTCCAAAACCTCTTCCTGGAGTGCTTCATTGTGATACTAATTCCAAAACACTCTTCCTGGAGTATTTCACTGTGATACGAACCCTAAAACCTTTCCTGGAGTGCTTCACTGTGATACTAACCCTTAAACACTTTTCCTTGAGTGCTTCACTGTGATACTAGCTCCAAAAGACTTTTCCTGGAGTGCATCACTGTGATACTAATGCCAGAACCCTTTCCCTTGGAGTGCTTCACTGTGATACTAACCCTAAAACACTTTTCCTGGAGTGTTTTACTGTGATACTCACTCCAGAACACTTTTCCTGGAGTGCTTCACTGTGATACTAACTCCACAACACTTTTCCTGGAATGCTTCACTGTGATACTAACTCCAGAACACTTTTCCTGGAGTGCTTCACTGTGATACGAACCCTAAAACACTTTTGCTGGAGTGCTTCACTGTTATACTAACTCCAGAACACTTTTCCTGGAGTGCTTCACTGTGATACGAACTCTAAAACACTTTTGCTGGAGTGCTTCACTGTGATAATACCTCCAGAACACTTTTCCTGGAGTGCTTCACTGTGAGACTAACCCTAAAACACTTTTCCTGGAGTGCTTCACTGTGATACTATTTCCAAAACACTTTTCCTGGAGTGCTTCACTGTGATACTAACTCCAGAATACTTTTCCTGGAGTGCTTCACTGTGATACTAACCCTAAAACACTTTTCCTAGAGTGTTTTACTGTGATACTAACCCTAAAACACATTTCCTGGAGTGCTTCGATGTGATACTAACTCCAGAACACTTTTCCTCGAGTGCTTCACTGTGAGACGAACTCCAGAACACTTTTACTCGAGTGCTTCACTGTGAGACCAACCGTAAAACGCTTTTCCTGGAGAGATTCACTGTGATACAAACTCCAAAACACTTTTCCCGGAGTGCTTCACAGTGAGAGTTACCATAAAACACTTTTCCTGGAGTGCTTCACTGTGATACTAACACCAAAACATTCTTCCTGGAGTGCTTCCCTGTGAAACTAACTCCAAAACACACTTCCTGGAGTGCTTCACTGTGATACTAACAGGAAAACGGTGTTCCCAGAGTGCTTCCCTGTGATACTAACTCCAAACCACTCTTCCTGGATTGCTTCATTGTGATACTAACAGGAAAACGGTGTTCCCAGAGTGCTTCCCTGTGATACTAACTCCAAAACACTCTTCCTGGTGTGCTTCACTGTGATACTAACCCTAAAACAATTTTCCTGGAGTGCATCACTATGATAATAACTCCAAAACATTTTTCCTGGAGTGCATCACTGTGATATTAGCTCCAAAACACTTTTCCTGGAGTGCATCACAGTGATACGAACTCCAAAACACTTTTCCTGGAGTGCTTCACTGTGATACTAACCCTAAAACACTATTCCTGGAGTGTTTCACTGTCATACTAACTCCAGAACACTTTTCCTGGAGTGCTTCACTGTGATACTACCTCCAGACCACTTTTCCTAGCGTGCTTCACTGTGAGACTAACCCTAAAACGCTTTTCCTGGAGTGCTTCACTTTGATACTAACTCCAAAACGCTTTTCCCAGAGTGCTTCACCGTGATACTAACTCCAAAACACTTTTGCCAGAGGGCTTCACAGTGAGAGTAACCATAAAACTATTTTCCTGGAGTGCTTCACTGTGATACTAACTCGAAAATGCTGTTCCCAGAGTGCTTCACTGTGATACTAGCTCCAAAACACTTTTCCTGGAGTGCTTTACTGCGATACTAACTCCAAGACACTCTTCCTTGAGTGCTTCATTGTGATACTAACTCCAAGACACTCTTCCTGGAGTGCTTCATTGTGATACGAACCGTAAAACACTTTTCCTTGAGTGCTTCAGTGTGATACGAACTCCAAAACACTTTTCCTGGAATGCTTCACTGTGATACTAGCTCCAAAATGCTTTTCCTGGAGTGCATCACTGTGATACTAATTCCAGAACACTTTTCCTGGAGTGCTTCACTGTGATACCAACCCCAAAACACTTTTCCTGGAGTGCTTTACTGAGATAATAACCCCAGAACACGTTTCCTGGAGTGCTTCACTGTGATACTAACTCCAGAACACTTTTCCTGGAGTGCTTCGCTGTGATACTAACCCTATAACACTTTTCCTGGAGTGCTTCACTGTGATACAAACCCTCAAACACTTTTCCTGGAGTGTTTTACTGTGATACTAACTCCAGAACACATTTCCTGGAGTGCTTCACTGTGATACTAACCCTAAAACACTTTTCCTGGAGGGCTTCACTGTGATACTGACTCCAGAACAATTTTCCTGGAGTGCATCACTGTGATACTAACTCCAAAACACTTTTCCTGGCGTGCTTCAATGTGATACTAACCCTAAAACACTCTTCCCGGAGTGCATCACTGTGATAATAATTCCAGAACACTTTTCCTGGAGTGCTTCACTGTGACACTACCCTAAAACACTATTCCTGGAGTGTTTCACTGTGATACTAACTCCAGAATACTTTTCCTGGAGTGCTTCACTGCGATACTAACCCTAAAACACTTTTCCTGAAGTGCTTCACTGTGATACTAACTCCAAAACACTTTTCCTGGAGTGCATCACGGTGATACTAATTACAGAAAACTTTTCCTGGAGTGCTTCACTGTGATACTAACCCTAAAACACATTTCCTGGGGTGCTTCATTGTGATACTAACTCCAAAACACTTTTCCTGGAGTGCTTCAATGTGATACTAATTCCAGAACACTTTTCCTTGGAGTGCTTCACAGGGATACTAACCCTAAAGCACTTTTCTTAGAGTGTTTTACTGTGATACGAACTCCAGAAAATTTTCCTGGAGTGCTTCACTCTGATACTACCTCCAGAACACTTTTCCTTGGAGTGCTTCACTGTGATACTAACCCCAAAACACTTTTCCTGGGGTGTTTTCCTGTGATACTAACCCCAGAACACGTTTCCTGGAGTGCTTCACTGTGACACTAACTCCAGAACACTTTTCCTGGAGTGCTTCACTGTGATACTAACCCTAAAACACTTTTCCTGGAGTGCTTCACTGTGATACTAACCCTAAAACACTTTTCCTGGAATGTTTTACTGTGATACTAACTCCAGAACACTTTTCCTGGAGTGCTTCACTGTGATACGAACCCAAAACACTTTTCCTGAAGAGTTTTACTGTGATACTATTTCCAGAACACTTTTCCTGGAGTGCTTCACTGTGACACTAGCCTAAAACACTATTCCTGGAGTGCTTCACTGTGATACTAGCTCCAAAACACTTTTCCTGGAGTATTTCACTGTGATACTAACCCTCAAACACTTTTCCTGGAGTGCTTCACTGTGATACTAACTCGAAAACCCTTTTCCGGGAGTGCTCCCCGTGATACAAACTCCAAAACACTTTTCCTGGAGTGCTTCACAGTGAGAGTAACCCTAAAACACTTTTCCAGGAGTGCTTCACTGTGTTACGAACTCCAAAACGCTTTTCCCAGAGTGCTTCACTGTGATACTAACTCCAAAACGCTTTTCCCAGAGTGCTTCACTGTGAGACTAACCCTAAAACGCTTTTCCTGGAGTGCTTCACTGTGAAACTAACACGAAAACGCTGTTCTCAGAGTGCATCCCTGTTATAATAACTCCAAAACACTCTTCCTGGAGTGCTTCACTATGATACTAACCCTAAAACACTTTTCCTGGAGTGTTTTACTGTGATACTGACTCCAGAACAATTTTCCTGGAGTGCTTCACTGTGATACAAACCCTAAAACACTTTCCCTGGAGTGTTTTACTGTGATACTGACTCCAGAACAATTTTCCTGGGGTGCTTCACTGTGATACTAACTCCAAAACACTTTTCCTGGAGTGCTTCACTGTGATACTAACACCAAAACACTCTTCCTGGAGTGCATCACTGTGATACTAACCCTAAAACACTTTTCCTGGAGTGCCTCACTGTGGTACAAACCCTAAAAAACTCTTTTCCTGGAGTGCTTCACTGTGATACTAACCCTAAAACACTTTTCCTTGAGTGCTTCACTGTGATACTAGCTCCAAAACACTTTTCCTGGAGTGCTCCCCGTGATACTAACTCCAAAATACTTTTCCTGGAGTGCTTCACAGTGAGAGTAACCCTAAAACACTCTTTGTGGAGTGCTTCACTGTGAAACTAACACGAAAACGCTGTTCTCAGAGTGCTTCCCTGTTATACTAACTCCAAAACACTCTTCCTGGAGTGCTTCACTATAATACTAACCCTAAAACACTTTACCTGGAGTGCTTCACTGTGACACTAATTCCAGCACACTTTTCCTGGAATGCTTCACTGTGATACGAGCGCTAAAACACTTTTCCTGGAGTATTTCACTGTGATACTAATCCTAAAACACATTTCCTAGAGGGCTTCACTGTGATACTAACTCCAAAACACTTTTCCTGGAGTGCTTCACTGCGATACTAGCTCCTAAACACGTTTCCTGGAGTGCTTCACTGTGGTACTAATTCCAGTACACATTTCATGGAGTGCTTCACTATGCTACTAACCCTAAAACACTTTTCCTGGAGTGTTTTACTGTGATACTGACACCAGAACAATTTTCCTGGAGTGCTTCACTGTGATACTAACTCCAGAATACTTTTCCTGGAGTATTTTACTGTGATACTAACCCTAAAACACTTTTCCTGGAGTGCTTCACTGTGATACTAGCCCTAAAATACTTCTCCTAGAGTGTTTTACTGTGATACTAACTCCAGAACACGTTTCCTGGAGTGCTTCACTGTGATACTAACCCTAAAACACTTTTCCTGGAGTGTTTTACTGTGACACTAACTCCAGAACACTTTTCCTGGAGTGTTTCTCTGTGATACTAATTCCAGAACACTTTCCCTCGAGTACTTCACTGTGATACCAGTGCTAAAACACTTTTCCTGGAGTGCTTCACTGTGGTCCTAACCCTGAAACACTTTTCCTTGAGTGCTTCACTGTGATACTAGCTCCAAAACACTTTTCCTGGAGTGCTTCACTATGATACTAACCCGAAAACACATTTCCTGGAGTGCTTCACTGTGATACTAACTCCAGAACACTTTTCCTCGAGTGCTTCACTGTGAGACTAACTCCAGAACACTTTTACTCGAGTGCTTCACTGTGAGACCAACCCTAAAACGCTTTTCCTGGAGAGATTCACTGTGATACTGACTCCAAAACGCTTTTCCCAGAGTGCTTCACCATGATACTAACTCCAAAACACTTTTCCTGGAGTGCTTCACAGTGAGAGTAACCATAAAACACTTTTCCTGGAGTGCATCACTGTGATACTCACTCGGAAATGCTGTTCCCAGAGTGCTTCACTGTGATGCTAATTCAAGAAAACTTTTCCTGGAGTGCCTCACTGCGATACTAGCTCCTGAACACTTTTCATGGAGTGCTTCACTATGATACTAACCCTAAAACACTTTTCCTGGAGTGTTTTACAGTGATACTGACTCCAGAACAATTTTCCTGGAGTGCTTCACTGTGATACTAACACCAAAACATTCTTCCTGGAGTGCTTCCCTGTGATACTAACTCCAAAACACACTTCCCGGATTGCTTTACTGTGATAAAAACACCAAAACACTCTTCCTGGACTGCTCACGTTGATACTAACTCCAAAAACTCTTCCTGGAGTGCTTCACTGTGAGACTAACCCTAAAACGTTTTTCCTGGAGTGCTTCACTGTGAGACTAACCCTAAAACACTTTTCCTGGAGTGCTTCACTGTGACACTAATTCCAGAACACATTTCCTGGAATGCTTCACTGTGATACTAGCGCTAAAACACTTTTCCTGGAGTGCTTCACTGTGATACTAGCTCCAAAACACTTTTCCTGGAGGGCATCACTGTGATACGAATTCCAGAACACTTTTCCTTGGAGTGCTTCACTATGATACTAACCCTAAATCTCATTTCCTGGAGTGCCTCACTGCGATACTAGCTCCTAAACACTTTTCATGGAGTGCTACACTATGATACTAACCCTAAAACACTTTTCCTGGAGTGTTTTACTGTGATACTGACTCCAGAATACTTTTCCTGGAGTATTTCACTGTGATACTAACACCAAAACATTCTTCCTGGAGTGCTTCACTGTGATAAAAACACCAAAACAATCTTCCTGGACTGCTCACGTTGATACTAACTCCAAAACCTCTTCCTGGAGTGCTTCATTGTGATACTAATTCCAAAACACTCTTCCTGGAGTATTTCACTGTGATACGAACCCTAAAACCTTTCCTGGAGTGCTTCACTGTGATACTAACCCTTAAACACTTTTCCTTGAGTGCTTCACTGTGATACTAGCTCCAAAAGACTTTTCCTGGAGTGCATCACTGTGATACTAATGCCAGAACCCTTTCCCTTGGAGTGCTTCACTGTGATACTAACCCTAAAACACTTTTCCTGGAGTGTTTTACTGTGATACTCACTCCAGAACACTTTTCCTGGAGTGCTTCACTGTGATACTAACTCCACAACACTTTTCCTGGAATGCTTCACTGTGATACTAACTCCAGAACACTTTTCCTGGAGTGCTTCACTGTGATACGAACCCTAAAACACTTTTGCTGGAGTGCTTCACTGTTATACTAACTCCAGAACACTTTTCCTGGAGTGCTTCACTGTGATACGAACTCTAAAACACTTTTGCTGGAGTGCTTCACTGTGATAATACCTCCAGAACACTTTTCCTGGAGTGCTTCACTGTGAGACTAACCCTAAAACACTTTTCCTGGAGTGCTTCACTGTGATACTATTTCCAAAACACTTTTCCTGGAGTGCTTCACTGTGATACTAACTCCAGAATACTTTTCCTGGAGTGCTTCACTGTGATACTAACCCTAAAACACTTTTCCTAGAGTGTTTTACTGTGATACTAACCCTAAAACACATTTCCTGGAGTGCTTCGATGTGATACTAACTCCAGAACACTTTTCCTCGAGTGCTTCACTGTGAGACGAACTCCAGAACACTTTTACTCGAGTGCTTCACTGTGAGACCAACCGTAAAACGCTTTTCCTGGAGAGATTCACTGTGATACAAACTCCAAAACACTTTTCCCGGAGTGCTTCACAGTGAGAGTTACCATAAAACACTTTTCCTGGAGTGCTTCACTGTGATACTAACACCAAAACATTCTTCCTGGAGTGCTTCCCTGTGAAACTAACTCCAAAACACACTTCCTGGAGTGCTTCACTGTGATACTAACAGGAAAACGGTGTTCCCAGAGTGCTTCCCTGTGATACTAACTCCAAACCACTCTTCCTGGATTGCTTCATTGTGATACTAACAGGAAAACGGTGTTCCCAGAGTGCTTCCCTGTGATACTAACTCCAAAACACTCTTCCTGGTGTGCTTCACTGTGATACTAACCCTAAAACAATTTTCCTGGAGTGCATCACTATGATAATAACTCCAAAACATTTTTCCTGGAGTGCATCACTGTGATATTAGCTCCAAAACACTTTTCCTGGAGTGCATCACAGTGATACGAACTCCAAAACACTTTTCCTGGAGTGCTTCACTGTGATACTAACCCTAAAACACTATTCCTGGAGTGTTTCACTGTCATACTAACTCCAGAACACTTTTCCTGGAGTGCTTCACTGTGATACTACCTCCAGACCACTTTTCCTAGCGTGCTTCACTGTGAGACTAACCCTAAAACGCTTTTCCTGGAGTGCTTCACTTTGATACTAACTCCAAAACGCTTTTCCCAGAGTGCTTCACCGTGATACTAACTCCAAAACACTTTTGCCAGAGGGCTTCACAGTGAGAGTAACCATAAAACTATTTTCCTGGAGTGCTTCACTGTGATACTAACTCGAAAATGCTGTTCCCAGAGTGCTTCACTGTGATACTAGCTCCAAAACACTTTTCCTGGAGTGCTTTACTGTGATACTAACTCCAAGACACTCTTCCTTGAGTGCTTCATTGTGATACTAACTCCAAGACACTCTTCCTGGAGTGCTTCATTGTGATACGAACCGTAAAAAACTTTTCCTTGAGTGCTTCAGTGTGATACGAACTCCAAAACACTTTTCCTGGAATGCTTCACTGTGATACTAGCTCCAAAATGCTTTTCCTGGAGTGCATCACTGTGATACTAATTCCAGAACACTTTTCCTGGAGTGCTTCACTGTGATACCAACCCCAAAACACTTTTCCTGGAGTGCTTTACTGAGATAATAACCCCAGAACACGTTTCCTGGAGTGCTTCACTGTGATACTAACTCCAGAACACTTTTCCTGGAGTGCTTCGCTGTGATACTAACCCTATAACACTTTTCCTGGAGTGCTTCACTGTGATACAAACCCTCAAACACTTTTCCTGGAGTGTTTTACTGTGATACTAACTCCAGAACACATTTCCTGGAGTGCTTCACTGTGATACTAACCCTAAAACACTTTTCCTGGAGGGCTTCACTGTGATACTGACTCCAGAACAATTTTCCTGGAGTGCATCACTGTGATACTAACTCCAAAACACTTTTCCTGGCGTGCTTCAATGTGATACTAACCCTAAAACACTCTTCCCGGAGTGCATCACTGTGATAATAATTCCAGAACACTTTTCCTGGAGTGCTTCACTGTGACACTACCCTAAAACACTATTCCTGGAGTGTTTCACTGTGATACTAACTCCAGAATACTTTTCCTGGAGTGCTTCACTGCGATACTAACCCTAAAACACTTTTCCTGAAGTGCTTCACTGTGATACTAACTCCAAAACACTTTTCCTGGAGTGCATCACGGTGATACTAATTACAGAAAACTTTTCCTGGAGTGCTTCACTGTGATACTAACCCTAAAACACATTTCCTGGGGTGCTTCATTGTGATACTAACTCCAAAACACTTTTCCTGGAGTGCTTCAATGTGATACTAATTCCAGAACACTTTTCCTTGGAGTGCTTCACAGGGATAGTAACCCTAAAGCACTTTTCTTAGAGTGTTTTACTGTGATACGAACTCCAGAAAATTTTCCTGGAGTGCTTCACTCTGATACTACCTCCAGAACACTTTTCCTTGGAGTGCTTCACTGTGATACTAACCCCAAAACACTTTTCCTGGGGTGTTTTCCTGTGATACTAACCCCAGAACACGTTTCCTGGAGTGCTTCACTGTGACACTAACTCCAGAACACTTTTCCTGGAGTGCTTCACTGTGATACTAACCCTAAAACACTTTTCCTGGAGTGCTTCACTGTGATACTAACCCTAAAACACTTTTCCTGGAATGTTTTACTGTGATACTAACTCCAGAACACTTTTCCTGGAGTGCTTCACTGTGATACGAACCCAAAACACTTTTCCTGAAGAGTTTTACTGTGATACTATTTCCAGAACACTTTTCCTGGAGTGCTTCACTGTGACACTAGCCTAAAACACTATTCCTGGAGTGCTTCACTGTGATACTAGCTCCAAAACACTTTTCCTGGAGTATTTCACTGTGATACTAACCCTCAAACACTTTTCCTGGAGTGCTTCACTGTGATACTAACTCGAAAACCCTTTTTCGGGAGTGCTCCCCGTGATACTAACTCCAAAACACTTTTCCTGGAGTGCTTCACAGTGAGAGTAACCCTAAAACACTTTTCCAGGAGTGCTTCACTGTGTTACGAACTCCAAAACGCTGTTCCCAGAGTGCTTCACTATGATACTAACTCCAAAACACTCTTCCGGGAGTGCTTTACTGTGATACTAACACCAAAACTCTTTTCCTGGATTGTTCCACTGTGATACTAACTCCAAAACGCTCTTCCTGGAGTATTTCACTGTGATACTAACTCCAAAACATTCTTCCTGGAGTGCTTCCCTGTGGTACTAACTGCAAAACACTCTTTCTGGAGTGCTTTCCTGTGATACTAACACCAAAACATTCTTCCTGGAGTGCTTCACTGTGATACTAACTCCAAAACATTCTTCCTGGAGTGCTTCACTCTGATACTAGCTCCAAAACACCTTTCCTGGAGTGCATCACTGTGATACTAATTCCAGAACACTTTTCCTTGGAGTGCTTCACTGTGATACGAACCCTAAAACATTTTTCCTGGTGTGTTTTACTGTGATACTATCTCCAGAACACATTTACTGGAGTGCTTCACCGTGATACTAACTCCAGAACACTTTTCCCAGAGTGCTTCACTGTGAGACTACCTCCAGAACACTTTTCCTGGAGTGCTTTACTGTGATACTAACACCAAAACACTCTTCCTGTAGTGCTTCACTGTGATACTAACTCCAAAACATTCTTTCTGGAGTGCTTCCCTGTGATACTAACTTGAAAACACTCTTCCTGGAGTGCTTTACTGTGATACTTACACCAAAACACTCTTCCTAGACTGCTCCACTGTGATACTAACTCCAAAACACTCTTCCTGGAGTGCTTCATTGTGATCCGAACTCCAAAACATTCTTCCTGGAGTGCTTCATTGTGATACTAGCTCTTAAACACCTTTCCTAGAAGGCATCACTGTGATACTAACTCCAGAACACGTTTCCTGGAGTGCTTCACTGTGATACTAACTCCAGAAAACTTTTCCTGGAGTGCTTCACTGTGATACTAACCCTAAAACACTTTTCCTGGAGTGGTTCACTGTGATACTAACCCTCAAACACTTTTCCTGGAGAGTTTTACTGTGATACTAACTCCAGAACACTTTTCCTGGAGTGCTTCACTGTGATACGAACACTAAAACACTTTTCCTGGAGAGTTTTCCTGTGATACTGACTCCAGAACAATTTTCCTGGAGTGCTTCACTGTGATACTAACCTCAAAACACTTTTCCTGGAGTGCTTCACTGTGACACTACCCTAAAACACTATTCCTGGAGTGCTTCACTGTGATACTAGCTCCAAAACACTTTTCCTGCAGTGCATCACTGTGATACTAATTCCAGAACACTTTTCCTGGAGTGCATCACTATGGTACTAACATTCAAACACTTTTCCTGGAGTGTTTTACAGTGATACTAACTCCAAAACACTTTTCCTGGAGTGCTCCCCGTGATACTAACTCCAAAACACTTTTCCCGGAGTGCTTCACAGTGAGAGTAACCCTAAAACACTTTTCCAGGAGTGCTTCACTGTGATACTAACTCCAAAACGCTCTTCCGGGAGTGCTTTACTGTGATACTAACACCAAAACTCTTTTCCTAGACTGCTCCACTGTGATACTAATTCCAGAACACTTTTCCTTGGAGTGCTTCACTGTGATACTAACCCTAAAACACTTTTCCTGGAGTGCTTCACTGTGATACAAACCCTCAAACACTTTTCCTGGAGTGTTTTACTGTGATACTAACTCCAGAACACATTTCCTGGAGTGCTTCACTGTGATACTAACCCTAAAACACTTTTCCTGGAGGGCTTCACTGTGATACTGACTCCAGAACAATTTTCCTGGAGTGCATCACTGTGATACTAACTCCAAAACACTTTTCCTGGCGTGCTTCACTGTGACACTACCCTAAAACACTATTCCTGGAGTGCTTCACTGTGATACTAGCTCCAAAACACTTTTCCTGCAGTGCATCACTGTGATACTAATTCCAGAACACTTTTCCTGGAGTGCATCACTATGGTACTAACATTCAAACACTTTTCCTGGAGTGTTTTACAGTGATACTAACTCCAAAACACTTTTCCTGGAGTGCTCCCCGTGATACTAACTCCAAAACACTTTTCCCGGAGTGCTTCACAGTGAGAGTAACCCTAAAACACTTTTCCAGGAGTGCTTCACTGTGATACTAACTCCAAAACGCTCTTCCGGGAGTGCTTTACTGTGATACTAACACCAAAACTCTTTTCCTAGACTGCTCCACTGTGATACTAATTCCAGAACACTTTTCCTTGGAGTGCTTCACTGTGATACTAACCCTAAAACACTTTTCCTGGAGTGCTTCACTGTGACACTACCCTAAAACACTATTCCTGGAGTGTTTCACTGTGATACTAACTCCAGAATACTTTTCCTGGAGTGCTTCACTGCGATACTAATCCTAAAACACTTTTCCTGAAGTGCTTCACTGTGATACTAACTCCAAAACACTTTTCCTGGAGTGCTTCAATGTGATAGTAATTCCAGAACACTTTTCCTTGGAGTGCTTCACAGGGATACTAACCCTAAAGCACTTTTCCTAGAGTGTTTTACTGTGATACGAACTCCAGAAAATTTTCCTGGAGTGCTTCACTCTGATACTACCTCCAGAACACTTTTCCTTGGAGTGCTTCACTGTGATACTAACCCTAAAACACTTTTCCTGGAGGGTTTCACTGTGATACTAACTCCAGAACACGTTTCCTGGAGTGCTTCACTGTGAGACTAACCCTAAAACGCTTTTCCTGGAGTTCTTCACTGTGATACTAACTCCAAAACACTTTTCCTGGAGTGCTTCACTTTGATACTAACTCCAAAACGCTCCAAAACTACCTCCAGAACACTTTTCCTAGAGGGCATCACTGTGAAACTAACCTTAAAACGCTTTTCCTGGAGTGCTTCACTTTGATACTAACTCCAAAACGCTTTTCCCAGAGTGCTTCACCGTGATACTAACTCCAAAACACTTTTGCCAGAGTGATTCACAGTGATACTAACTCCAGAACACTTTTCCTTGGAGTGCTTCACTGTGATACGAACTCTAAAACGCTGTTCCCAGAGTGCTTCATTGTGATACTAACTCCAAAACACTTTTCCTGGAGTGCTTTACTTTGATACTAACACCAAAACACTCTTCCTGGAGTGCTTCACTGTGATACTAACTCCAAAACATTCTTCCTGGAGTGCTTCATTGTGATATTAGCTCCAAAACACCTTTCCTGGAAGGCATCACTGTGATACTAATTCCATAACACTTTTTCTTGGAGTGCTTCACTGTGATACTAACCCCAAAACACTTTTCCTGGAGTGTTTTCCTGTGATACTAACCCCAGAACACGTTTCCTGGAGTGCTTCACTGTGACACTAACTCCAGAACACTTTTCCTGGAGTGCTTCACTGTGATACTAACCCTAAAACACTTTTCCTGGAGTGTTTTACTGTGATACTAACTCCAGAACACTTTTCCTGGAGTGCTTCACTGTGATACGAACCCAAAACACTTTTCCCGAAGAGATTTACTGTGATACTAATTCCAGAACACTTTTCCTGGATTGCTTCACTGTGACACTACCCTAAAACACTATTCTTGGAGTGCTTCACTGTGATACTAGCTCCAAAACACTTTTCCTGCAGTGCATCACTGTGATACTAATTCCAGAACACTTTTCCTGGACTGCATCACTGTGGTACTAACCCTCAAACACTTTTCCTGGAGTGCTTCACTGTGATACTAACCCTAAAACACTTTTCCTGGAGTGTTTTACAGTGATACTAACTCGAAAACCCTTTTCCGGGAGTGCTCCCCGTGATACTAACTCCAAAACACTTTTCCTGGAGTGCTTCACAGTGAGAGTAACCCTAAAACACTTTTCCAGGAGTGCTTCACTGTGTTACGAACTCCAAAACGCTGTTCCTAGAGTGCTTCACTATGATACTAACTCCAAAACACTCTTCCGGGAGTGCTTTACTGTGATACTAACTCCAAAACTCTTTTCCTGGATTGCTCCACTGTGATACTAACTCCAAAACACTCTTCCTGGAGTATTTCACTGTGATACTAACTCCAAAACACTTTTCCTGGAGTGCTTCACAGTGATACTAACCCGAAAACACTTTTCCTGGAGTGCTTCACTGTGATACTAACCCTAAAACACTTTTCCTGGAGTGTTTTACTGTGATACTAACTCCAGAACACTTTTCCTGGAGTGCTTCACTGTGATACGAACCCTAAAACACTTTTCCTGAAGAGTTTTACTGTGATACTAATTCCAGAACACTTTTCCTGGAGTGCTTCACTGTGACACTACCCTAAAACACTATTCCTGGAGTGCTTCACTGTGATACTAGCTCCAAAACACTTTTCCTGCAGTGCATCACTGTGATACTAATTCCAGAACACTTTTCCTGGACTGCATCACTGTGGTACTAACCCTCAAACACTTTTCCTGGAGTGCTTCACTGTGATACTAACCCTAAAACACTTTTCCTGGAGTGTTTTACAGTGATACTAACTCGAAAACCCTTTTCCGGGAGTGCTCCCCGTGATACTAACTCCAAAACACTTTTCCTGGAGTGCTTCACAGTGAGAGTAACCCTAAAACACTTTTCCAGGAGTGCTTCACTGTGTTACGAACTCCAAAACGCTGTTCCCAGAGTGCTTCACTATGATACTAACTCCAAAACACTCTTCCGGGAGTGCTTTACTGTGATACTAACACCAAAACTCTTTTCCTGGATTGCTCCACTGTGATACTAACTCCAAAACACTCTTCCTGGAGTATTTCACTGTGATACTAACTCCAAAACATTCTTCCTGGAGTGCTTCCCTGTGGTACTAACTGCAAAACACTCTTTCTGGAGTGCTTTCCTGTGATACTAACACCAAAACATTCTTCCTGGAGTGCTTCACTGTGATACTAACTCCAAAACACTTTTCCTGGAGTGCTTCACAGTGAGAGTAACCATAAAACACTTTTCCTGGAGTGCATCACTGTGATACTCACTCGGAAATCCTGTTCCCAGAGTGCTTCACTGTGATGCTAATTCAAGAAAACTTTTCCTGGAGTGCCTCACTGCGATACTAGCTCCTGAACACTTTTCATGGAGTGCTTCACTATGATACTAACCCTAAAACACTTTTCCTGGAGTGTTTTACAGTGATACTGACTCCAGAACAATTTTCCTGGAGTGCTTCACTGTGATACTAACACCAAAACATTCTTCCTGGAGTGCTTCCCTGTGATACTAACTCCAAAACACACTTCCCGGATTGCTTTACTGTGATAAAAACACCAAAACACTCTTCCTGGACTGCTCACGTTGATAGTAACTCCAAAAACTCTTCCTGGAGTGCTTCACTGTGAGACTAACCCTAAAACGTTTTTCCTGGAGTGCTTCACTGTGAGACTAACCCTAAAACACTTTTCCTGGAGTGCTTCACTGTGACACTAATTCCAGAACACATTTCCTGGAATGCTTCACTGTGATACTAGCGCTAAAACACTTTTCCTGGAGTGCTTCACTGTGATACTAGCTCCAAAACACTTTTCCTGGAGGGCATCACTGTGATACGAATTCCAGAACACTTTTCCTTGGAGTGCTTCACTATGATACTAACCCTAAATCTCATTTCCTGGAGTGCCTCACTGCGATACTAGCTCCTAAACACTTTTCATGGAGTGCTACACTATGATACTAACTCTAAAACACTTTTCCTGGAGTGTTTTACTGTGATACTGACTCCAGAATACTTTTCCTGGAGTATTTCACTGTGATACTAACACCAAAACATTCTTCCTGGAGTGCTTCACTGTGATAAAAACACCAAAACAATCTTCCTGGACTGCTCACGTTGATACTAACTCCAAAACCTCTTCCTGGAGTGCTTCATTGTGATACTAACTCCAAAACACTCTTCCTGGAGTATTTCACTGTGATACGAACCCTAAAACCTTTCCTGGAGTGCTTCACTGTGATACTAACCCTTAAACACTTTTCCTTGAGTGCTTCACTGTGATACTAGCTCCAAAAGACTTTTCCTGGAGTGCATCACTGTGATACTAATGCCAGAACCCTTTCCCTTGGAGTGCTTCACTGTGATACTAACCCTAAAACACTTTTCCTGGAGTGTTTTACTGTGATACTCACTCCAGAACACTTTTCCTGGAGTGCTTCACTGTGATACTAACTCCACAACACTTTTCCTGGAATGCTTCACTGTGATACTAACTCCAGAACACTTTTCCTGGAGTGCTTCACTGTGATACGAACCCTAAAACACTTTTGCTGGAGTGCTTCACTGTGATACTAACTCCAGAACAGTTTTCCTGGAGTGCTTCACTGTGATACGAACTCTAAAACACTTTTGCTGGAGTGCTTCACTGTGATAATACCTCCAGAACACTTTTCCTGGAGTGCTTCACTGTGAGACTAACCCTAAAACACTTTTCCTGGAGTGCTTCACTGTGATACTATTTCCAAAACACTTTTCCTGGAGTGCTTCACTGTGATACTAACTCCAGAATACTTTTCCTGGAGTGCTTCACTGTGATACTAACCCTAAAACACTTTTCCTAGAGTGTTTTACTGTGATACTAACCCTAAAACACATTTCCTGGAGTGCTTCGATGTGATACTAACTCCAGAACACTTTTCCTCGAGTTCTTCACTGTGAGACGAACTCCAGAACACTTTTACTCGAGTGCTTCACTGTGAGACCAACCGTAAAACGCTTTTCCTGGAGAGATTCACTGTGATACAAACTCCAAAACACTTTTCCCGGAGTGCTTCACAGTGAGAGTTACCATAAAACACTTTTCCTGGAGTGCTTCACTGTGATACTAACACCAAAACATTCTTCCTGGAGTGCTTCCCTGTGAAACTAACTCCAAAACACACTTCCTGGAGTGCTTCACTGTGATACTAACAGGAAAACGGTGTTCCCAGAGTGCTTCCCTGTGATACTAACTCCAAACCACTCTTCCTGGATTGCTTCATTGTGATACTAACAGGAAAACGGTGTTCCCAGAGTGCTTCCCTGTGATACTAACTCCAAAACACTCTTCCTGGTGTGCTTCACTGTGATACTAACCCTAAAACAATTTTCCTGGAGTGCATCACTATGATAATAACTCCAAAACATTTTTCCTGGAGTGCATCACTGTGATATTAGCTCCAAAACACTTTTCCTGGAGTGCATCACAGTGATACGAACTCCAAAACACTTTTCCTGGAGTGCTTCACTGTGATACTAACCCTAAAACACTATTCCTGGAGTGTTTCACTGTCATACTAACTCCAGAACACTTTTCCTGGAGTGCTTCACTGTGATACTACCTCCAGACCACTTTTCCTAGAGTGCTTCACTGTGAGACTAACCCTAAAACGCTTTTCCTGGAGTGCTTCACTTTGATACTAACTCCAAAACGCTTTTCCCAGAGTGCTTCACCGTGATACTAACTCCAAAACACTTTTGCCAGAGGGCTTCACAGTGAGAGTAACCATAAAACTATTTTCCTGGAGTGCTTCACTGTGATACTAACTCGAAAATGCTGTTCCCAGAGTGCTTCACTGTGATACTAGCTCCAAAACACTTTTCCTGGAGTGCTTTACTGTGATAATAACTCCAAGACACTCTTCCTGGAGTGCTTCATTGTGATACTAACTCCAAGACACTCTTCCTGGAGTGCTTCATTGTGATACGAACCGTAAAACACTTTTCCTTGAGTGCTTCAGTGTGATACGAACTCCAAAACACTTTTCCTGGAATGCTTCACTGTGATACTAGCTCCAAAATGCTTTTCCTGGAGTGCATCACTGTGATACTAATTCCAGAACACTTTTCCTGGAGTGCTTCACTGTGATACCAACCCCAAAACACTTTTCCTGGAGTGCTTTACTGAGATAATAACCCCAGAACACGTTTCCTGGAGTGCTTCACTGTGATACTAACTCCAGAACACTTTTCCTGGAGTGCTTCGCTGTGATACTAACCCTATAACACTTTTCCTGGAGTGCTTCACTGTGATACAAACCCTCAAACACTTTTCCTGGAGTGTTTTACTGTGATACTAACTCCAGAACACATTTCCTGGAGTGCTTCACTGTGATACTAACCCTAAAACACTTTTCCTGGAGGGCTTCACTGTGATACTGACTCCAGAACAATTTTCCTGGAGTGCATCACTGTGATACTAACTCCAAAACACTTTTCCTGGCGTGCTTCAATGTGATACTAACCCTAAAACACTCTTCCCGGAGTGCATCACTGTGATAATAATTCCAGAACACTTTTCCTGGAGTGCTTCACTGTGACACTACCCTAAAACACTATTCCTGGAGTGTTTCACTGTGATACTAACTCCAGAATACTTTTCCTGGAGTGCTTCACTGCGATACTAACCCTAAAACACTTTTCCTGAAGTGCTTCACTGTGATACTAACTCCAAAACACTTTTCCTGGAGCGCATCACGGTGATACTAATTACAGAAAACTTTTCCTGGAGTGCTTCACTGTGATACTAACCCTAAAACACATTTCCTGGGGTGCTTCATTGTGATACTAACTCCAAAACACTTTTCCTGGAGTGCTTCAATGTGATACTAATTCCAGAACACTTTTCCTTGGAGTGCTTCACAGGGATACTAACCCTAAAGCACTTTTCTTAGAGTGTTTTACTGTGATACGAACTCCAGAAAATTTTCCTGGAGTGCTTCACTCTGATACTAACCCCAAAACACTTTTCCTGGGGTGTTTTCCTGTGATACTAACCCCAGAACACGTTTCCTGGAGTGCTTCACTGTGACACTAACTCCAGAACACATTTCCTGGAGTGCTTCACTGTGATACTAACCCTAAAACACTTTTCCTGGAGTGCTTCACTGTGATACTAACCCTAAAACACTTTTCCTAGAGTGTTTTACTGTGATACTAACCCTAAAACACATTTCCTGGAGTGCTTCGATGTGATACTAACTCCAGAACACTTTTCCTCGAGTTCTTCACTGTGAGACGAACTCCAGAACACTTTTACTCGAGTGCTTCACTGTGAGACCAACCGTAAAACGCTTTTCCTGGAGAGATTCACTGTGATACAAACTCCAAAACACTTTTCCCGGAGTGCTTCACAGTGAGAGTTACCATAAAACACTTTTCCTGGAGTGCTTCACTGTGATACTAACACCAAAACATTCTTCCTGGAGTGCTTCCCTGTGAAACTAACTCCAAAACACACTTCCTGGAGTGCTTCACTGTGATACTAACAGGAAAACGGTGTTCCCAGAGTGCTTCCCTGTGATACTAACTCCAAACCACTCTTCCTGGATTGCTTCATTGTGATACTAACAGGAAAACGGTGTTCCCAGAGTGCTTCCCTGTGATACTAACTCCAAAACACTCTTCCTGGTGTGCTTCACTGTGATACTAACCCTAAAACAATTTTCCTGGAGTGCATCACTATGATAATAACTCCAAAACATTTTTCCTGGAGTGCATCACTGTGATATTAGCTCCAAAACACTTTTCCTGGAGTGCATCACAGTGATACGAACTCCAAAACACTTTTCCTGGAGTGCTTCACTGTGATACTAACCCTAAAACACTATTCCTGGAGTGTTTCACTGTCATACTAACTCCAGAACACTTTTCCTGGAGTGCTTCACTGTGATACTACCTCCAGACCACTTTTCCTAGAGTGCTTCACTGTGAGACTAACCCTAAAACGCTTTTCCTGGAGTGCTTCACTTTGATACTAACTCCAAAACGCTTTTCCCAGAGTGCTTCACCGTGATACTAACTCCAAAACACTTTTGCCAGAGGGCTTCACAGTGAGAGTAACCATAAAACTATTTTCCTGGAGTGCTTCACTGTGATACTAACTCGAAAATGCTGTTCCCAGAGTGCTTCACTGTGATACTAGCTCCAAAACACTTTTCCTGGAGTGCTTTACTGTGATAATAACTCCAAGACACTCTTCCTGGAGTGCTTCATTGTGATACTAACTCCAAGACACTCTTCCTGGAGTGCTTCATTGTGATACGAACCGTAAAACACTTTTCCTTGAGTGCTTCAGTGTGATACGAACTCCAAAACACTTTTCCTGGAATGCTTCACTGTGATACTAGCTCCAAAATGCTTTTCCTGGAGTGCATCACTGTGATACTAATTCCAGAACACTTTTCCTGGAGTGCTTCACTGTGATACCAACCCCAAAACACTTTTCCTGGAGTGCTTTACTGAGATAATAACCCCAGAACACGTTTCCTGGAGTGCTTCACTGTGATACTAACTCCAGAACACTTTTCCTGGAGTGCTTCGCTGTGATACTAACCCTATAACACTTTTCCTGGAGTGCTTCACTGTGATACAAACCCTCAAACACTTTTCCTGGAGTGTTTTACTGTGATACTAACTCCAGAACACATTTCCTGGAGTGCTTCACTGTGATACTAACCCTAAAACACTTTTCCTGGAGGGCTTCACTGTGATACTGACTCCAGAACAATTTTCCTGGAGTGCATCACTGTGATACTAACTCCAAAACACTTTTCCTGGCGTGCTTCAATGTGATACTAACCCTAAAACACTCTTCCCGGAGTGCATCACTGTGATAATAATTCCAGAACACTTTTCCTGGAGTGCTTCACTGTGACACTACCCTAAAACACTATTCCTGGAGTGTTTCACTGTGATACTAACTCCAGAATACTTTTCCTGGAGTGCTTCACTGCGATACTAACCCTAAAACACTTTTCCTGAAGTGCTTCACTGTGATACTAACTCCAAAACACTTTTCCTGGAGTGCATCACGGTGATACTAATTACAGAAAACTTTTCCTGGAGTGCTTCACTGTGATACTAACCCTAAAACACATTTCCTGGGGTGCTTCATTGTGATACTAACTCCAAAACACTTTTCCTGGAGTGCTTCAATGTGATACTAATTCCAGAACACTTTTCCTTGGAGTGCTTCACAGGGATACTAACCCTAAAGCACTTTTCTTAGAGTGTTTTACTGTGATACGAACTCCAGAAAATTTTCCTGGAGTGCTTCACTCTGATACTAACCCCAAAACACTTTTCCTGGGGTGTTTTCCTGTGATACTAACCCCAGAACACGTTTCCTGGAGTGCTTCACTGTGACACTAACTCCAGAACACTTTTCCTGGAGTGCTTCACTGTGATACTAACCCTAAAACACTTTTCCTGGAGTGCTTCACTGTGATACTAACCCTAAAACACTTTTCCTGGAATGTTTTACTGTGATACTAACTCCAGAACACTTTTCCTGGAGTGCTTCACTGTGATACGAACCCAAAACACTTTTCCTGAAGAGTTTAACTGTGATACTATTTCCAGAACACTTTTCCTGGAGTGCTTCACTGTGACACTAGCCTAAAACACTATTCCTGGAGTGCTTCACTGTGATACTAGCTCCAAAACACTTTTCCTGGAGTATTTCACTGTGATACTAACCCTCAAACACTTTTCCTGGAGTGCTTCACTGTGATACTAACTCGAAAACCCTTTTCCGGGAGTGCTCCCCGTGATACTAACTCCAAAACACTTTTCCTGGAGTGCTTCACAGTGAGAGTAACCCTAAAACACTTTTCCAGGAGTGCTTCACTGTGTTACGAACTCCAAAACGCTGTTCCCAGAGTGCTTCACTATGATACTAACTCCAAAACACTCTTCCGGGAGTGCTTTACTGTGATACTAACACCAAAACTCTTTTCCAGGATTGCTCCACTGTGATACTAACTCCAAAACACTCTTCCTGGAATATTTCACTGTGATACTAACTCCAAAACATTCTTCCTGGAGTGCTTCCCTGTGGTACTAACTGCAAAACACTCTTTCTGGAGTGCTTTCCTGTGATACTAACACCAAAACATTCTTCCTGGAGTGCTTCACTGTGATACTAACTCCAAAACATTCTTCCTGGAGTGCTTCACTCTGATACTAGCTCCAAAACACCTTTCCTGGAGTGCATCACTGTGATACTAATTCCAGAACACTTTTCCTTGGAGTGCTTCACTGTGATACGAACCCTAAAACATTTTTCCTGGTGTGTTTTACTGTGATACTATCTCCAGAACACATTTACTGGAGTGCTTCACCGTGATACTAACTCCAGAACACTTTTCCCAGAGTGCTTCACTGTGAGACTACCTCCAGAACACTTTTCCTGGAGTGCTTTACTGTGATACTAACACCAAAACACTCTTCCTGTAGTGCTTCACTGTGATACTAACTCCAAAACATTCTTTCTGGAGTGCTTCCCTGTGATACTAACTTGAAAACACTCTTCCTGGAGTGCTTTACTGTGATACTTACACCAAAACACTCTTCCTAGACTGCTCCACTGTGATACTAACTCCAAAACACTCTTCCTGGAGTGCTTCATTGTGATCCGAACTCCAAAACATTCTTCCTGGAGTGCTTCATTGTGATACTAGCTCTTAAACACCTTTCCTAGAAGGCATCACTGTGATACTAACTCCAGAACACGTTTCCTGGAGTGCTTCACTGTGATACTAACTCCAGAAAACTTTTCCTGGAGTGCTTCACTGTGATACTAACCCTAAAACACTTTTCCTGGAGTGGTTCACTGTGATACTAACCCTCAAACACTTTTCCTGGAGAGTTTTACTGTGATACTAACTCCAGAACACTTTTCCTGGAGTGCTTCACTGTGATACGAACCCTAAAACACTTTTCCTGGAGAGTTTTCCTGTGATACTGACTCCAGAACAATTTTCCTGGAGTGCTTCACTGTGATACTAACCTCAAAACACTTTTCCTGGAGTGCTTCACTGTGACACTACCCTAAAACACTATTCCTGGAGTGCTTCACTGTGATACTAGCTCCAAAACACTTTTCCTGCAGTGCATCACTGTGATACTAATTCCAGAACACTTTTCCTGGAGTGCATCACTATGGTACTAACATTCAAACACTTTTCCTGGAGTGTTTTACAGTGATACTAACTCCAAAACACTTTTCCTGGAGTGCTCCCCGTGATACTAACTCCAAAACACTTTTCCCGGAGTGCTTCACAGTGAGAGTAACCCTAAAACACTTTTCCAGGAGTGCTTCACTGTGATACTAACTCCAAAACGCTCTTCCGGGAGTGCTTTACTGTGATACTAACACCAAAACTCTTTTCCTAGACTGCTCCACTGTGATACTAATTCCAGAACACTTTTCCTTGGAGTGCTTCACTGTGATACTAACCCTAAAACACTTTTCCTGGAGTGCTTCACTGTGATACAAACCCTCAAACACTTTTCCTGGAGTGTTTTACTGTGATACTAACTCCAGAACACATTTCCTGGAGTGCTTCACTGTGATACTAACCCTAAAACACTTTTCCTGGAGGGCTTCACTGTGATACTGACTCCAGAACAATTTTCCTGGAGTGCATCACTGTGATACTAACTCCAAAACACTTTTCCTGGCGTGCTTCACTGTGACACTACCCTAAAACACTATTCCTGGAGTGCTTCACTGTGATACTAGCTCCAAAACACTTTTCCTGCAGTGCATCACTGTGATACTAATTCCAGAACACTTTTCCTGGAGTGCATCACTATGGTACTAACATTCAAACACTTTTCCTGGAGTGTTTTACAGTGATACTAACTCCAAAACACTTTTCCTGGAGTGCTCCCCGTGATACTAACTCCAAAACACTTTTCCCGGAGTGCTTCACAGTGAGAGTAACCCTAAAACACTTTTCCAGGAGTGCTTCACTGTGATACTAACTCCAAAACGCTCTTCCGGGAGTGCTTTACTGTGATACTAACACCAAAACTCTTTTCCTAGACTGCTCCACTGTGATACTAATTCCAGAACACTTTTCCTTGGAGTGCTTCACTGTGATACTAACCCTAAAACACTTTTCCTGGAGTGCTTCACTGTGACACTACCCTAAAACACTATTCCTGGAGTGTTTCACTGTGATACTAACTCCAGAATACTTTTCCTGGAGTGCTTCACTGCGATACTAATCCTAAAACACTTTTCCTGAAGTGCTTCACTGTGATACTAACACCAAAACACTTTTCCTGGAGTGCTTCAATGTGATAGTAATTCCAGAACACTTTTCCTTGGAGTGCTTCACAGGGATACTAACCCTAAAGCACTTTTCCTAGAGTGTTTTACTGTGATACGAACTCCAGAAAATTTTCCTGGAGTGCTTCACTCTGATACTACCTCCAGAACACTTTTCCTTGGAGTGCTTCACTGTGATACTAACCCTAAAACACTTTTCCTGGAGGGTTTCACTGTGATACTAACTCCAGAACACGTTTCCTGGAGTGCTTCACTGTGAGACTAACCCTAAAACGCTTTTCCTGGAGTTCTTCACTGTGATACTAACTCCAAAACACTTTTCCTGGAGTGCTTCACTTTGATACTAACTCCAAAACGCTCCAAAACTACCTCCAGAACACTTTTCCTAGAGGGCATCACTGTGAAACTAACCTTAAAACGCTTTTCCTGGAGTGCTTCACTTTGATACTAACTCCAAAACGCTTTTCCCAGAGTGCTTCACCGTGATACTAACTCCAAAACACTTTTGCCAGAGTGATTCACAGTGATACTAACTCCAGAACACTTTTCCTTGGAGTGCTTCACTGTGATACGAACTCTAAAACGCTGTTCCCAGAGTGCTTCATTGTGATACTAACTCCAAAACACTTTTCCTGGAGTGCTTTACTTTGATACTAACACCAAAACACTCTTCCTGGAGTGCTTCACTGTGATACTAACTCCAAAACATTCTTCCTGGAGTGCTTCATTGTGATATTAGCTCCAAAACACCTTTCCTGGAAGGCATCACTGTGATACTAATTCCATAACACTTTTTCTTGGAGTGCTTCACTGTGATACTAACCCCAAAACACTTTTCCTGGAGTGTTTTCCTGTGATACTAACCCCAGAACACGTTTCCTGGAGTGCTTCACTGTGACACTAACTCCAGAACACTTTTCCTGGAGTGCTTCACTGTGATACTAACCCTAAAACACTTTTCCTGGAGTGTTTTACTGTGATACTAACTCCAGAACACTTTTCCTGGAGTGCTTCACTGTGATACGAACCCAAAACACTTTTTCCGAAGAGATTTACTGTGATACTAATTCCAGAACACTTTTCCTGGAGTGCTTCACTGTGACACTACCCTAAAACACTATTCTTGGAGTGCTTCACTGTGATACTAGCTCCAAAACACTTTTCCTGCAGTGCATCACTGTGATACTAATTCCAGAACACTTTTCCTGGACTGCATCACTGTGGTACTAACCCTCAAACACTTTTCCTGGAGTGCTTCACTGTGATACTAACCCTAAAACACTTTTCCTGGAGTGTTTTACAGTGATACTAACTCGAAAACCCTTTTCCGGGAGTGCTCCCCGTGATACTAACTCCAAAACACTTTTCCTGGAGTGCTTCACAGTGAGAGTAACCCTAAAACACTTTTCCAGGAGTGCTTCACTGTGTTACGAACTCCAAAACGCTGTTCCTAGAGTGCTTCACTATGATACTAACTCCAAAACACTCTTCCGGGAGTGCTTTACTGTGATACTAACTCCAAAACTCTTTTCCTGGATTGCTCCACTGTGATACTAACTCCAAAACACTCTTCCTGGAGTATTTCACTGTGATACTAACTCCAAAACACTTTTCCTGGAGTGCTTCACAGTGATACTAACCCGAAAACACTTTTCCTGGAGTGCTTCACTGTGATACTAACCCTAAAACACTTTTCCTGGAGTGTTTTACTGTGATACTAACTCCAGAACACTTTTCCTGGAGTGCTTCACTGTGATACGAACCCTAAACACTTTTCCTGAAGAGTTTTACTGTGATACTAATTCCAGAACACTTTTCCTGGAGTGCTTCACTGTGACACTACCCTAAAACACTATTCCTGGAGTGCTTCACTGTGATACTAGCTCCAAAACACTTTTCCTGCAGTGCATCACTGTGATACTAATTCCAGAACACTTTTCCTGGACTGCATCACTGTGGTACTAACCCTCAAACACTTTTCCTGGAGTGCTTCACTGTGATACTAACCCTAAAACACTTTTCCTGGAGTGTTTTACAGTGATACTAACTCGAAAACCCTTTTCCGGGAGTGCTCCCCGTGATACTAACTCCAAAACACTTTTCCTGGAGTGCTTCACAGTGAGAGTAACCCTAAAACACTTTTCCAGGAGTGCTTCACTGTGTTACGAACTCCAAAACGCTGTTCCCAGAGTGCTTCACTATGATACTAACTCCAAAACACTCTTCCGGGAGTGCTTTACTGTGATACTAACACCAAAACTCTTTTCCTGGATTGCTCCACTGTGATACTAACTCCAAAACACTCTTCCTGGAGTATTTCACTGTGATACTAACTCCAAAACATTCTTCCTGGAGTGCTTCCCTGTGGTACTAACTGCAAAACACTCTTTCTGGAGTGCTTTCCTGTGATACTAACACCAAAACATTCTTCCTGAGTGCTTCACTGTGATACTAACTCCAAAACATTCTTCCTGGAGTGCTTCACTCTGATACTAGCTCCAAAACACCTTTCCTGGAGTGAATCACTGTGATACTAATTCCAGAACACTTTTCCTTGGAGTGCTTCACTGTGATACGAACCCTAAAACATTTTTCCTGGTGTGTTTTACTGTGATACTATCTCCAGAACACATTTACTGGAGTGCTTCACCGTGATACTAACTCCAGAACACTTTTCCCAGAGTGCTTCACTGTGAGACTACCTCCAGAACACTTTTCCTGGAGTGCTTTACTGTGATACTAACACCAAAACACTCTTCCTGTAGTGCTTCACTGTGATACTAACTCCAAAACACTTTTCCTGGAGTGCTTCACAGTGATACTAACCCGAAAACACTTTTCCTGGAGTGCTTCACTGTGATACTAACCCTAAAACACTTTTCCTGGAGTGTTTTACTGTGATACTAACTCCAGAACACTTTTCCTGGAGTGCTTCACTGTGATACGAACCCTAAAACACTTTTCCTGAAGAGTTTTACTGTGATACTAATTCCAGAACACTTTTCCTGGAGTGCTTCACTGTGACACTACCCTAAAACACTATTCCTGGAGTGCTTCACTGTGATACTAGCTCCAAAACACTTTTCCTGCAGTGCATCACTGTGATACTAATTCCAGAACACTTTTCCTGGACTGCATCACTGTGGTACTAACCCTCAAACACTTTTCCTGGAGTGCTTCACTGTGATACTAACCCTAAAACACTTTTCCTGGAGTGTTTTACAGTGATACTAACTCGAAAACCCTTTTCCGGGAGTGCTCCCCGTGATACTAACTCCAAAACACTTTTCCTGGAGTGCTTCACAGTGAGAGTAACCCTAAAACACTTTTCCAGGAGTGCTTCACTGTGTTACGAACTCCAAAACGCTGTTCCCAGAGTGCTTCACTATGATACTAACTCCAAAACACTCTTCCGGGAGTGCTTTACTGTGATACTAACACCAAAACTCTTTTCCTGGATTGCTCCACTGTGATACTAACTCCAAAACACTCTTCCTGGAGTATTTCACTGTGATACTAACTCCAAAACATTCTTCCTGGAGTGCTTCCCTGTGGTACTAACTGCAAAACACTCTTTCTGGAGTGCTTTCCTGTGATACTAACACCAAAACATTCTTCCTGGAGTGCTTCACTGTGATACTAACTCCAAAACATTCTTCCTGGAGTGCTTCACTCTGATACTAGCTCCAAAACACCTTTCCTGGAGTGCATCACTGTGATACTAATTCCAGAACACTTTTCCTTGGAGTGCTTCACTGTGATACGAACCCTAAAACATTTTTCCTGGTGTGTTTTACTGTGATACTATCTCCAGAACACATTTACTGGAGTGCTTCACTGTGATACTAACACCAAAACACTCTTCCTGTAGTGCTTCACTGTGATACTAACTCCAAAACATTCTTTCTGGAGTGCTTCCCTGTGGTACTAACTTGAAAACACTCTTCCTGGAGTGCTTCATTGTGATCCGAACTCCAAAACATTCTTCCTGGAGTGCTTCATTGTGATACTAGCTCCAAAACACCTTTCCTGGAGTGCATCACTGTGATACTAATTCCAGAACACTTTTCCTTGGAGTGCTTCACTGTGATACGAACCCTAAAACATTTTTCCTGGTGTGTTTTACTGTGATACTATCTCCAGAACACATTTACTGGAGTGCTTCACCGTGATACTAACTCCAGAACACTTTTCCCAGAGTGCTTCACTGTGAGACTACCTCCAGAACACTTTTCCTGGAGTGCTTTACTGTGATACTAACACCAAAACACTCTTCCTGTAGTGCTTCACTGTGATACTAACTCCAAAACACTTTTCCTGGAGTGCTTCACAGTGATACTAACCCGAAAACACTTTTCCTGGAGTGCTTCACTGTGATACTAACCCTAAAACACTTTTCCTGGAGTGTTTTACTGTGATACTAACTCCAGAACACTTTTCCTGGAGTGCTTCACTGTGATACGAACCCTAAAACACTTTTCCTGAAGAGTTTTACTGTGATACTAATTCCAGAACACTTTTCCTGGAGTGCTTCACTGTGACACTACCCTAAAACACTATTCCTGGAGTGCTTCACTGTGATACTAGCTCCAAAACACTTTTCCTGCAGTGCATCACTGTGATACTAATTCCAGAACACTTTTCCTGGACTGCATCACTGTGGTACTAACCCTCAAACACTTTTCCTGGAGTGCTTCACTGTGATACTAACCCTAAAACACTTTTCCTGGAGTGTTTTACAGTGATACTAACTCGAAAACCCTTTTCCGGGAGTGCTCCCCGTGATACTAACTCCAAAACACTTTTCCTGGAGTGCTTCACAGTGAGAGTAACCCTAAAACACTTTTCCAGGAGTGCTTCACTGTGTTACGAACTCCAAAACGCTGTTCCCAGAGTGCTTCACTATGATACTAACTCCAAAACACTCTTCCGGGAGTGCTTTACTGTGATACTAACACCAAAACTCTTTTCCAGGATTGCTCCACTGTGATACTAACTCCAAAACACTCTTCCTGGAGTATTTCACTGTGATACTAACTCCAAAACATTCTTCCTGGAGTGCTTCCCTGTGGTACTAACTGCAAAACACTCTTTCTGGAGTGCTTTCCTGTGATACTAACACCAAAACATTCTTCCTGGAGTGCTTCACTGTGATACTAACTCCAAAACATTCTTCCTGGAGTGCTTCACTCTGATACTAGCTCCAAAACACCTTTCCTGGAGTGCATCACTGTGATACTAATTCCAGAACACTTTTCCTTGGAGTGCTTCACTGTGATACGAACCCTAAAACATTTTTCCTGGTGTGTTTTACTGTGATACTATCTCCAGAACACATTTACTGGAGTGCTTCACCGTGATACTAACTCCAGAACACTTTTCCCAGAGTGCTTCACTGTGAGACTACCTCCAGAACACTTTTCCTGGAGTGCTTTACTGTGATACTAACACCAAAACACTCTTCCTGTAGTGCTTCACTGTGATACTAACTCCAAAACATTCTTTCTGGAGTGCTTCCCTGTGATACTAACTTGAAAACACTCTTCCTGGAGTGCTTTACTGTGATACTTACACCAAAACACTCTTCCTAGACTGCTCCACTGTGATACTAACTCCAAAACACTCTTCCTGGAGTGCTTCATTGTGATCCGAACTCCAAAACATTCTTCCTGGAGTGCTTCATTGTGATACTAGCTCTTAAACACCTTTCCTAGAAGGCATCACTGTGATACTAACTCCAGAATACTTTTCCTGGAGTGCTTCACTGTGATACTAACCCTAAAACACTTTTCCTAGAGTGTTTTACTGTGATACTAACCCTAAAACACATTTCCTGGAGTGCTTCGATGTGATACTAACTGCAGAACACTTTTCCTCGAGTTCTTCACTGTGAGACGAACTCCAGAACACTTTTACTCGAGTGCTTCACTGTGAGACCAACCGTAAAATGCTTTTCCTGGAGAGATTCACTGTGATACAAACTCCAAAACACTTTTCCCGGAGTGCTTCACAGTGAGAGTTACCATAAAACACTTTTTCTGGAGTGCTTCACTGTGATACTAACACCAAAACATTCTTCCTGGAGTGCTTCCCTGTGAAACTAACTCCAAAACACACTTCCTGGAGTGCTTCACTGTGATACTAACAGGAAAACGGTGTTCCCAGAGTGCTTCCCTGTGATACTAACTCCAAACCACTCTTCCTGGATTGCTTCATTGTGATACTAACAGGAAAACGGTGTTCCCAGAGTGCTTCCCTGTGATACTAACTCCAAAACACTCTTCCTGGTGTGCTTCACTGTGATACTAACCCTAAAACAATTTTCCTGGAGTGCATCACTATGATAATAACTCCAAAACATTTTTCCTGGAGTGCATCACTGTGATATTAGCTCCAAAACACTTTTCCTGGAGTGCATCACAGTGATACGAACTCCAAAACACTTTTCCTGGAGTGCTTCACTGTGATACTAACCCTAAAACACTATTCCTGGAGTGTTTCACTGTCATACTAACTCCAGAACACTTTTCCTGGAGTGCTTCACTGTGATACTACCTCCAGACCACTTTTCCTAGAGTGCTTCACTGTGAGACTAACCCTAAAACGCTTTTCCTGGAGTGCTTCACTTTGATACTAACTCCAAAACGCTTTTCCCAGAGTGCTTCACCGTGATACTAACTCCAAAACACTTTTGCCAGAGGGCTTCACAGTGAGAGTAACCATAAAACTATTTTCCTGGAGTGCTTCACTGTGATACTAACTCGAAAATGCTGTTCCCAGAGTGCTTCACTGTGATACTAGCTCCAAAACACTTTTCCTGGAGTGCTTTACTGTGATAATAACTCCAAGACACTCTTCCTGGAGTGCTTCATTGTGATACTAACTCCAAGACACTCTTCCTGGAGTGCTTCATTGTGATACGAACCGTAAAACACTTTTCCTTGAGTGCTTCAGTGTGATACGAACTCCAAAACACTTTTCCTGGAATGCTTCACTGTGATACTAGCTCCAAAATGCTTTTCCTGGAGTGCATCACTGTGATACTAATTCCAGAACACTTTTCCTGGAGTGCTTCACTGTGATACCAACCCCAAAACACTTTTCCTGGAGTGCTTTACTGAGATAATAACCCCAGAACACGTTTCCTGGAGTGCTTCACTGTGATACTAACTCCAGAACACTTTTCCTGGAGTGCTTCGCTGTGATACTAACCCTATAACACTTTTCCTGGAGTGCTTCACTGTGATACAAACCCTCAAACACTTTTCCTGGAGTGTTTTACTGTGATACTAACTCCAGAACACATTTCCTGGAGTGCTTCACTGTGATACTAACCCTAAAACACTTTTCCTGGAGGGCTTCACTGTGATACTGACTCCAGAACAATTTTCCTGGAGTGCATCACTGTGATACTAACTCCAAAACACTTTTCCTGGCGTGCTTCAATGTGATACTAACCCTAAAACACTCTTCCCGGAGTGCATCACTGTGATAATAATTCCAGAACACTTTTCCTGGAGTGCTTCACTGTGACACTACCCTAAAACACTATTCCTGGAGTGTTTCACTGTGATACTAACTCCAGAATACTTTTCCTGGAGTGCTTCACTGCGATACTAACCCTAAAACACTTTTCCTGAAGTGCTTCACTGTGATACTAACTCCAAAACACTTTTCCTGGAGTGCATCACGGTGATACTAATTACAGAAAACTTTTCCTGGAGTGCTTCACTGTGATACTAACCCTAAAACACATTTCCTGGGGTGCTTCATTGTGATACTAACTCCAAAACACTTTTCCTGGAGTGCTTCAATGTGATACTAATTCCAGAACACTTTTCCTTGGAGTGCTTCACAGGGATACTAACCCTAAAGCACTTTTCTTAGAGTGTTTTACTGTGATACGAACTCCAGAAAATTTTCCTGGAGTGCTTCACTCTGATACTAACCCCAAAACACTTTTCCTGGGGTGTTTTCCTGTGATACTAACCCCAGAACACGTTTCCTGGAGTGCTTCACTGTGACACTAACTCCAGAACACTTTTCCTGGAGTGCTTCACTGTGATACTAACCCTAAAACACTTTTCCTGGAGTGCTTCACTGTGATACTAACCCTAAAACACTTTTCCTGGAATGTTTTACTGTGATACTAACTCCAGAACACTTTTCCTGGAGTGCTTCACTGTGATACGAACCCAAAACACTTTTCCTGAAGAGTTTAACTGTGATACTATTTCCAGAACACTTTTCCTGGAGTGCTTCACTGTGACACTAGCCTAAAACACTATTCCTGGAGTGCTTCACTGTGATACTAGCTCCAAAACACTTTTCCTGGAGTATTTCACTGTGATACTAACCCTCAAACACTTTTCCTGGAGTGCTTCACTGTGATACTAACTCGAAAACCCTTTTCCGGGAGTGCTCCCCGTGATACTAACTCCAAAACACTTTTCCTGGAGTGCTTCACAGTGAGAGTAACCCTAAAACACTTTTCCAGGAGTGCTTCACTGTGTTACGAACTCCAAAACGCTGTTCCCAGAGTGCTTCACTATGATACTAACTCCAAAACACTCTTCCGGGAGTGCTTTACTGTGATACTAACACCAAAACTCTTTTCCAGGATTGCTCCACTGTGATACTAACTCCAAAACACTCTTCCTGGAGTATTTCACTGTGATACTAACTCCAAAACATTCTTCCTGGAGTGCTTCCCTGTGGTACTAACTGCAAAACACTCTTTCTGGAGTGCTTTCCTGTGATACTAACACCAAAACATTCTTCCTGGAGTGCTTCACTGTGATACTAACTCCAAAACATTCTTCCTGGAGTGCTTCACTCTGATACTAGCTCCAAAACACCTTTCCTGGAGTGCATCACTGTGATACTAATTCCAGAACACTTTTCCTTGGAGTGCTTCACTGTGATACGAACCCTAAAACATTTTTCCTGGTGTGTTTTACTGTGATACTATCTCCAGAACACATTTACTGGAGTGCTTCACCGTGATACTAACTCCAGAACACTTTTCCCAGAGTGCTTCACTGTGAGACTACCTCCAGAACACTTTTCCTGGAGTGCTTTACTGTGATACTAACACCAAAACACTCTTCCTGTAGTGCTTCACTGTGATACTAACTCCAAAACATTCTTTCTGGAGTGCTTCCCTGTGATACTAACTTGAAAACACTCTTCCTGGAGTGCTTTACTGTGATACTTACACCAAAACACTCTTCCTAGACTGCTCCACTGTGATACTAACTCCAAAACACTCTTCCTGGAGTGCTTCATTGTGATCCGAACTCCAAAACATTCTTCCTGGAGTGCTTCATTGTGATACTAGCTCTTAAACACCTTTCCTAGAAGGCATCACTGTGATACTAACTCCAGAACACGTTTCCTGGAGTGCTTCACTGTGATACTAACTCCAGAAAACTTTTCCTGGAGTGCTTCACTGTGATACTAACCCTAAAACACTTTTCCTGGAGTGCTTCACTGTGATACGAACCCTAAAACACTTTTCCTGGAGAGTTTTCCTGTGATACTGACTCCAGAACAATTTTCCTGGAGTGCTTCACTGTGATACTAACCTCAAAACACTTTTCCTGGAGTGCTTCACTGTGACACTACCCTAAAACACTATTCCTGGAGTGCTTCACTGTGATACTAGCTCCAAAACACTTTTCCTGCAGTGCATCACTGTGATACTAATTCCAGAACACTTTTCCTGGAGTGCATCACTATGGTACTAACATTCAAACACTTTTCCTGGAGTGTTTTACAGTGATACTAACTCCAAAACACTTTTCCTGGAGTGCTCCCCGTGATACTAACTCCAAAACACTTTTCCCGGAGTGCTTCACAGTGAGAGTAACCCTAAAACACTTTTCCAGGAGTGCTTCACTGTGATACTAACTCCAAAACGCTCTTCCGGGAGTGCTTTACTGTGATACTAACACCAAAACTCTTTTCCTAGACTGCTCCACTGTGATACTAATTCCAGAACACTTTTCCTTGGAGTGCTTCACTGTGATACTAACCCTAAAACACTTTTCCTGGAGTGCTTCACTGTGATACAAACCCTCAAACACTTTTCCTGGAGTGTTTTACTGTGATACTAACTCCAGAACACATTTTCTGGAGTGCTTCACTGTGATACTAACCCTAAAACACTTTTCCTGGAGGGCTTCACTGTGATACTGACTCCAGAACAATTTTCCTGGAGTGCATCACTGTGATACTAACTCCAAAACACTTTTCCTGGCGTGCTTCACTGTGACACTACCCTAAAACACTATTCCTGGAGTGCTTCACTGTGATACTAGCTCCAAAACACTTTTCCTGCAGTGCATCACTGTGATACTAATTCCAGAACACTTTTACTGGAGTGCATCACTATGGTACTAACATTCAAACACTTTTCCTGGAGTGTTTTACAGTGATACTAACTCCAAAACACTTTTCCTGGAGTGCTCCCCGTGATACTAACTCCAAAACACTTTTCCCGGAGTGCTTCACAGTGAGAGTAACCCTAAAACACTTTTCCAGGAGTGCTTCACTGTGATACTAACTCCAAAACGCTCTTCCGGGAGTGCTTTACTGTGATACTAACACCAAAACTCTTTTCCTAGACTGCTCCACTGTGATACTAATTCCAGAACACTTTTCCTTGGAGTGCTTCACTGTGATACTAACCCTAAAACACTTTTCCTGGAGTGCTTCACTGTGACACTACCCTAAAACACTATTCCTGGAGTGTTTCACTGTGATACTAACTCCAGAATACTTTTCCTGGAGTGCTTCACTGCGATACTAATCCTAAAACACTTTTCCTGAAGTGCTTCACTGTGATACTAACTCCAAAACACTTTTCCTGGAGTGCTTCAATGTGATAGTAATTCCAGAACACTTTTCCTTGGAGTGCTTCACAGGGATACTAACCCTAAAGCACTTTTCCTAGAGTGTTTTACTGTGATACGAACTCCAGAAAATTTTCCTGGAGTGCTTCACTCTGATACTACCTCCAGAACACTTTTCCTTGGAGTGCTTCACTGTGATACTAACCCTAAAACACTTTTCCTGGAGGGTTTCACTGTGATACTAACTCCAGAACACGTTTCCTGGAGTGCTTCACTGTGAGACTAACCCTAAAACGCTTTTCCTGGAGTTCTTCACTGTGATACTAACTCCAAAACACTTTTCCTGGAGTGCTTCACTTTGATACTAACTCCAAAACGCTCCAAAACTACCTCCAGAACACTTTTCCTAGAGGGCATCACTGTGAAACTAACCTTAAAACGCTTTTCCTGGAGTGCTTCACTTTGATACTAACTCCAAAACGCTTTTCCCAGAGTGCTTCACCGTGATACTAACTCCAAAACACTTTTGCCAGAGTGATTCACAGTGATACTAACTCCAGAACACTTTTCCTTGGAGTGCTTCACTGTGATACGAACTCTAAAACGCTGTTCCCAGAGTGCTTCATTGTGATACTAACTCCAAAACACTTTTCCTGGAGTGCTTTACTTTGATACTAACACCAAAACACTCTTCCTGGAGTGCTTCACTGTGATACTAACTCCAAAACATTCTTCCTGGAGTGCTTCATTGTGATATTAGCTCCAAAACACCTTTCCTGGAAGGCATCACTGTGATACTAATTCCATAACACTTTTTCTTGGAGTGCTTCACTGTGATACTAACCCCAAAACACTTTTCCTGGAGTGTTTTCCTGTGATACTAACCCCAGAACACGTTTCCTGGAGTGCTTCACTGTGACACTAACTCCAGAACACTTTTCCTGGAGTGCTTCACTGTGATACTAACCCTAAAACACTTTTCCTGGAGTGTTTTACTGTGATACTAACTCCAGAACACTTTTCCTGGAGTGCTTCACTGTGATACGAACCCAAAACACTTTTCCCGAAGAGATTTACTGTGATACTAATTCCAGAACACTTTTCCTGGAGTGCTTCACTGTGACACTACCCTAAAACACTATTCTTGGAGTGCTTCACTGTGATACTAGCTCCAAAACACTTTTCCTGCAGTGCATCACTGTGATACTAATTCCAGAACACTTTTCCTGGACTGCATCACTGTGGTACTAACCCTCAAACACTTTTCCTGGAGTGCTTCACTGTGATACTAACCCTAAAACACTTTTCCTGGAGTGTTTTACAGTGATACTAACTCGAAAACCCTTTTCCGGGAGTGCTCCCCGTGATACTAACTCCAAAACACTTTTCCTGGAGTGCTTCACAGTGAGAGTAACCCTAAAACACTTTTCCAGGAGTGCTTCACTGTGTTACGAACTCCAAAACGCTGTTCCTAGAGTGCTTCACTATGATACTAACTCCAAAACACTCTTCCGGGAGTGCTTTACTGTGATACTAACTCCAAAACTCTTTTCCTGGATTGCTCCACTGTGATACTAACTCCAAAACACTCTTCCTGGAGTATTTCACTGTGATACTAACTCCAAAACACTTTTCCTGGAGTGCTTCACAGTGATACTAACCCGAAAACACTTTTCCTGGAGTGCTTCACTGTGATACTAACCCTAAAACACTTTTCCTGGAGTGTTTTACTGTGATACTAACTCCAGAACACTTTTCCTGGAGTGCTTCACTGTGATACGAACCCTAAACACTTTTCCTGAAGAGTTTTACTGTGATACTAATTCCAGAACACTTTTCCTGGAGTGCTTCACTGTGACACTACCCTAAAACACTATTCCTGGAGTGCTTCACTGTGATACTAGCTCCAAAACACTTTTCCTGCAGTGCATCACTGTGATACTAATTCCAGAACACTTTTCCTGGACTGCATCACTGTGGTACTAACCCTCAAACACTTTTCCTGGAGTGCTTCACTGTGATACTAACCCTAAAACACTTTTCCTGGAGTGTTTTACAGTGATACTAACTCGAAAACCCTTTTCCGGGAGTGCTCCCCGTGATACTAACTCCAAAACACTTTTCCTGGAGTGCTTCACAGTGAGAGTAACCCTAAAACACTTTTCCAGGAGTGCTTCACTGTGTTACGAACTCCAAAACGCTGTTCCCAGAGTGCTTCACTATGATACTAACTCCAAAACACTCTTCCGGGAGTGCTTTACTGTGATACTAACACCAAAACTCTTTTCCTGGATTGCTCCACTGTGATACTAACTCCAAAACACTCTTCCTGGAGTATTTCACTGTGATACTAACTCCAAAACATTCTTCCTGGAGTGCTTCCCTGTGGTACTAACTGCAAAACACTCTTTCTGGAGTGCTTTCCTGTGATACTAACACCAAAACATTCTTCCTGGAGTGCTTCACTGTGATACTAACTCCAAAACATTCTTCCTGGAGTGCTTCACTCTGATACTAGCTCCAAAACACCTTTCCTGGAGTGCATCACTGTGATACTAATTCCAGAACACTTTTCCTTGGAGTGCTTCACTGTGATACGAACCCTAAAACATTTTTCCTGGTGTGTTTTACTGTGATACTATCTCCAGAACACATTTACTGGAGTGCTTCACCGTGATACTAACTCCAGAACACTTTTCCCAGAGTGCTTCACTGTGAGACTACCTCCAGAACACTTTTCCTGGAGTGCTTTACTGTGATACTAACACCAAAACACTCTTCCTGTAGTGCTTCACTGTGATACTAACTCCAAAACACTTTTCCTGGAGTGCTTCACAGTGATACTAACCCGAAAACACTTTTCCTGGAGTGCTTCACTGTGATACTAACCCTAAAACACTTTTCCTGGAGTGTTTTACTGTGATACTAACTCCAGAACACTTTTCCTGGAGTGCTTCACTGTGATACGAACCCTAAAACACTTTTTCTGAAGAGTTTTACTGTGATACTAATTCCAGAACACTTTTCCTGGAGTGCTTCACTGTGACACTACCCTAAAACACTATTCCTGGAGTGCTTCACTGTGATACTAGCTCCAAAACACTTTTCCTGCAGTGCATCACTGTGATACTAATTCCAGAACACTTTTCCTGGACTGCATCACTGTGGTACTAACCCTCAAACACTTTTCCTGGAGTGCTTCACTGTGATACTAACCCTAAAACACTTTTCCTGGAGTGTTTTACAGTGATACTAACTCGAAAACCCTTTTCCGGGAGTGCTCCCCGTGATACTAACTCCAAAACACTTTTCCTGGAGTGCTTCACAGTGAGAGTAACCCTAAAACACTTTTCCAGGAGTGCTTCACTGTGTTACGAACTCCAAAACGCTGTTCCCAGAGTGCTTCACTATGATACTAACTCCAAAACACTCTTCCGGGAGTGCTTTACTGTGATACTAACACCAAAACTCTTTTCCTGGATTGCTCCACTGTGATACTAACTCCAAAACACTCTTCCTGGAGTATTTCACTGTGATACTAACTCCAAAACATTCTTCCTGGAGTGCTTCCCTGTGGTACTAACTGCAAAACACTCTTTCTGGAGTGCTTTCCTGTGATACTAACACCAAAACATTCTTCCTGGAGTGCTTCACTGTGATACTAACTCCAAAACATTCTTCCTGGAGTGCTTCACTCTGATACTAGCTCCAAAACACCTTTCCTGGAGTGCATCACTGTGATACTAATTCCAGAACACTTTTCCTTGGAGTGCTTCACTGTGATACGAACCCTAAAACATTTTTCCTGGTGTGTTTTACTGTGATACTATCTCCAGAACACATTTACTGGAGTGCTTCACTGTGATACTAACACCAAAACACTCTTCCTGTAGTGCTTCACTGTGATACTAACTCCAAAACATTCTTTCTGGAGTGCTTCCCTGTGGTACTAACTTGAAAACACTCTTCCTGGAGTGCTTCATTGTGATCCGAACTCCAAAACATTCTTCCTGGAGTGCTTCATTGTGATACTAGCTCCAAAACACCTTTCCTGGAGTGCATCACTGTGATACTAATTCCAGAACACTTTTCCTTGGAGTGCTTCACTGTGATACGAACCCTAAAACATTTTTCCTGGTGTGTTTTACTGTGATACTATCTCCAGAACACATTTACTGGAGTGCTTCACCGTGATACTAACTCCAGAACACTTTTCCCAGAGTGCTTCACTGTGAGACTACCTCCAGAACACTTTTCCTGGAGTGCTTTACTGTGATACTAACACCAAAACACTCTTCCTGTAGTGCTTCACTGTGATACTAACTCCAAAACACTTTTCCTGGAGTGCTTCACAGTGATACTAACCCGAAAACACTTTTCCTGGAGTGCTTCACTGTGATACTAACCCTAAAACACTTTTCCTGGAGTGTTTTACTGTGATACTAACTCCAGAACACTTTTCCTGGAGTGCTTCACTGTGATACGAACCCTAAAACACTTTTCCTGAAGAGTTTTACTGTGATACTAATTCCAGAACACTTTTCCTGGAGTGCTTCACTGTGACACTACCCTAAAACACTATTCCTGGAGTGCTTCACTGTGATACTAGCTCCAAAACACTTTTCCTGCAGTGCATCACTGTGATACTAATTCCAGAACACTTTTCCTGGACTGCATCACTGTGGTACTAACCCTCAAACACTTTTCCTGGAGTGCTTCACTGTGATACTAACCCTAAAACACTTTTCCTGGAGTGTTTTACAGTGATACTAACTCGAAAACCCTTTTCCGGGAGTGCTCCCCGTGATACTAACTCCAAAACACTTTTCCTGGAGTGCTTCACAGTGAGAGTAACCCTAAAACACTTTTCCAGGAGTGCTTCACTGTGTTACGAACTCCAAAACGCTGTTCCCAGAGTGCTTCACTATGATACTAACTCCAAAACACTCTTCCGGGAGTGCTTTACTGTGATACTAACACCAAAACTCTTTTCCTGGATTGCTCCACTGTGATACTAACTCCAAAACACTCTTCCTGGAGTATTTCACTGTGATACTAACTCCAAAACATTCTTCCTGGAGTGCTTCCCTGTGGTACTAACTGCAAAACACTCTTTCTGGAGTGCTTTCCTGTGATACTAACACCAAAACATTCTTCCTGGAGTGCTTCACTGTGATACTAACTCCAAAACATTCTTCCTGGAGTGCTTCACTCTGATACTAGCTCCAAAACACCTTTCCTGGAGTGCATCACTGTGATACTAATTCCAGAACACTTTTCCTTGGAGTGCTTCACTGTGATACGAACCCTAAAACATTTTTCCTGGTGTGTTTTACTGTGATACTATCTCCAGAACACATTTACTGGAGTGCTTCACTGTGATACTAACACCAAAACACTCTTCCTGTAGTGCTTCACTGTGATACTAACTCCAAAACATTCTTTCTGGAGTGCTTCCCTGTGGTACTAACTTGAAAACACTCTTCCTGGAGTGCTTCATTGTGATCCGAACTCCAAAACATTCTTCCTGGAGTGCTTCATTGTGATACTAGCTCCAAAACGCCTTTCCTGGAGTGCATCACTGTGATACTAATTCCAGAACACTTTTCCTTGGAGTGCTTCACTGTGATACGAACCCTAAAACATTTTTCCTGGTGTGTTTTACTGTGATACTATCTCCAGAACACATTTACTGGAGTGCTTCACTGTGATACTAACACCAAAACACTCTTCCTGTAGTGCTTCACTGTGATACTAACTCCAAAACATTCTTTCTGGAGTGCTTCCCTGTGGTACTAACTTGAAAACACTCTTCCTGGAGTGCTTCATTGTGATCCGAACTCCAAAACATTCTTCCTGGAGTGCTTCATTGTGATACTAGCTCTTAAACACCTTTCCTAGAAGGCATCACTGTGATACTAATTCCAGAACACTTTTTCTTGGAGTGCTTCACTGTGATACTAACCCCAAAACACATTTCCTGGAGTGTTTTACTGTGATACTAACTCCAGAACACGTTTCCTGGAGTGCTTCACTGTGATACTAACTCCAGAAAACTTTTCCTGGAGTGCTTCACTGTGATACTAACCCTAAAACACTTTTCCTGGAGTGGTTCACTGTGATACTAACCCTCAAACACTTTTCCTGGAGAGTTTTACTGTGATACTAACTCCAGAACACTTTTCCTGGAGTGCTTCACTGTGATACGAACCCTAAAACACTTTTCCTGGAGAGTTTTCCTGTGATACTGACTCCAGAACACTTTTCCTGGAGTGCTTCACTGTGATACTAACCCTAAAACATTTTTCCTGGTGTGTTTTACTGTGATACTATCTCCAGAACACTTTTCCTGGAGTGCTTCACTGTGATACTGACTCCAGAAAACTTTTCCTGGAGTTCTTCACTGTGATACTACCTCCAGAACACTTTTTCCTGGAGTGCTTCACTGTGATACGAACCCTAAAACACTTTTCCTGGAGAGTTTTCCTGTGATACTGACTCCAGAACAATTTTCCTGGAGTGCTTCACTGTGATACTAACCTCAAAACACTTTTCCTGGAGTGCTTAACTGTGATACTAACCCTAAAACACTTTTCCCGGAGTGCATCACTGTGATACTAATTCCAGAACACTTTTCCTGGAGTGCTTCACTGTGACACTACCCTAAAACACTATTCCTGGAGTGCTTCACTGTGATACTAGCTCCAAAACACTTTTCCTGGAGTGCATCACTATGGTACTAACATTCAAACACTTTTCCTGGAGTGTTTTACAGTGATACTAACTCCAAAACACTTTTCCTGGAGTGCTCCCCGTGATACTAACTCCAAAACACTTTTCCCGGAGTGCTTCACAGTGAGAGTAACCCTAAAACACTTTTCCAGGAGTGCTTCACTGTGATACTAACTCCAAAACGCTCTTCCGGGAGTGCTTTACTGTGATACTAACACCAAAACTCTTTTCCTAGACTGCTACACTGTGATACTAATTCCAGAACACTTTTCCTTGGAGTGCTTCACTGTGATACTAACCCTAAAACATTTTTCCTGGTGTGTTTTACTGTGATACTATCTCCAGAACACTTTTCCTGGAGTGCTTCACTGTGATACTGACTCCAGAAAACTTTTCCTGGAGTTCTTCACTGTGATACTACCTCCAGAACACTTTTTCCTGGAGTGCTTCACTGTGATACTAGCTCCAAAACACCTTTCCTGGAGTGCATCACTGTGATACTAATTCCAGAACACTGTTCCTTGGAGTGCTTCACTGTGATACTAACCCTAAAACATTTTTCCTGGTGTGTTTTACTGTGATACTATCTCCAAAACACTTTTCCTGGAGTGCATCACTGTGATACTAATTCAAAAAACTTTTCCTGGAGTGCTTCACTGTGATACTAATCCTAAAACACTTTTCCTGGAGTGCTTCACTGCGATACGAACACCAAAACACTTTTCCTGGAGTGCTTCACTGCGATATTAGCTCCAAAACACTTTTCCAGGAGTGCATCACTGTGATACTGACTCCAGAACAATTATCCTGGAATGCTTCACTGTGATACTAACCCTAAAACACTTTTCCTGGAGTGTTTTACAGTGATACTAACTCCAAAACACATTTCCTGGAGTGCTTCACTGTGATACTAACTCCAAAACACTTTTCCTGGAGTGCTTCACTGTGATTCTAACTCCAGAACACTTTTCCTCGAGTGCTTCACTGTGTTACTAATTCCAGAACTCATTTCCTCGAGTGCTTCACTGTGAGACTAACCCTGAAAATGCTTTTCCTGGAGTGCTTCACCGTGATGCGAATTTCAAAACACTTTTCCAGGAGTGCTTCACTGTGAGAGTAACCCTAAAACGCTTTTCCAGGAATGCTTCACTGTGATACTAACTCGAACACGCTGTTCCCAGAGTGCTTCACTGTGATACTAACTCCAAAACACTTTTCTGGAGTGCTTCACTGTGATACTAACTCCAAAACATTCTTCCTGGAGTGCTTCCCTGTGATATTAACCGTAAAACACTTTTCCTTGAGTGCTTCACTGTGATACTAGCTCCAAAACACTTTTCCTGGAGTGCATCATTGTGATACTAATTCCAGATCACTTTTCCTTGGAGTGCTTCACTGTGATACTAACCCTAAAACACAATTCCTGGAGTGTTTCACCGTGATACAAACTCCAGAACACTTTTCCTGGAGTGCTTCATTGCGATACTAACCCTAAAACAGGTTTCCTGCAGTGCTTCACTATGATACTAACTCCAAAACACTTTTCCTGGAGTGCATCACTGTGATATTAATTACAGAAAACTTTTCCTGGAGTGCTTCACTGTGATACTAACCCTAAAACACATTTCCTGGGGTGCTTCATTGTGATACTAACTCCAAAACACTTTTCCTGGAGTGCATCACTGTGATACTAATTCCAGAACACTTTTTCTTGGAGTGCTTCACAGTGATACTAACCCTAAAACACTTTTCCAAGAGTTTTTTACTGTGATACTAACTCCAGAACATTTTCCTGGAGTGCTTCACTGTGATACTACCTCCAGAACACTTTTCCTTGGAGTGCTTCACTGTGATACTAACCCTAAAACACTCTTCCTGGACTGCTCCACTGTGATATTAACTCCAAAACACTCTTCCTGGAGTGCTTCACTGTGATACGAACTCCAAAACATTCTTCCTGGAGGGCTTCACTGTGATACTAGCTCCAAAACACTTTTCCTGGAGGACATCACTGTGATACTTATTCCAGAACACTTTTCCTTGGAGTGCTTCACTGTGATACTAGCTCCAAAACACTTTTCCTGGAGGACATCACTGAGATACTTATTCCAGAACACTTTTCCTTGGAGTGCTTCACTGTGATACTAACCTAAAACACTTTTGCTGGAGTGCTTCACTGTGATACTACCTCCAGAACACATTTCCTCGAGTGCTTCATTGTGATACTAACTCCAAAACGCTTTTCCCAGAGTGCTTCATCGTGATACTAACTCCAGAACAGTTTTCCTCGAGTGCTTCATAAGACCATAAGACCATAAGACATAGGAGTGGAAGTAAGGCCATTCGGCCCATCGAGTCCACTCCGCCTTTCAATCATGGCTGATGCGCATTTCAGCTCCACTTACCAGCGTTCTCCCCGTCGCCCTTAATTCCTCTAGACAACAAGAATCTATCAATCTCGGCCTTGAAGACACTCCGTGGCAATGAATTCCACAGGCCCACCACTCTCTGGCTGAAGAAATGTCTCCGCATTTCTGTTCTGAAATGACCCCCTCTAATTCTAAGGCTGTGTCCACGGGTCCTAGTCTCCTCGTTTAACTGAAACAATTTCCTAGCATCCACCTTTTCCAAGCCATGTATTATTTTGTACGCCTCTATTAAGTCTCCCCTTAATCTTCTAAACTCCAACGAATACAATCCCAGTATCCTCAGCCGTTCCTCATATGTTAGACCTGTCATTCCAGGGATAATCCATGTGAATGTCCGCTGGACACGTTCCAGTGCCAGTATGTCCTTCCTGAGGTGTGGGGACCAAAACTGGACACAGTACTCCAAATGGGGCCTAACCAGAGCTTTATAAAGTCGAAGTAGTACATCTCTGCTTTTATATTCCAACCCTCTTGAGATAAGAGACAACATTGCATTCGCTTTCTTAATCACGGACTCAACCTGCATGTTTACCTTTAGAGAATCCTCGACGAGCACTCCCAGATCCCTTTGTGCTTTGGCTTTATTAATTTTCTCACCATTTAGAAAGTATTCAGTAGAAAGCTTCACTGTGAGACTAACTCCAGAACTCTTTTCCTGGAGTGCTTCATTGTGATACTAACTCCAAAACGCTTTTCCCAGAGTGCTTCACCGTGACACTAACTCCAAAACACTTTCCCTGGAGTGCTTCACCGTGAGAGTAACCATAAAACACTTTTCCTGGAGTGCTTCACTGTGATACAAACTCGAAAACGCTGTTCCCAGAGTGCTTCACTGTAATACTAACTCCACAACATTCTTCCTGGAGTGCTTCACTGTGATACTAACTCCAAAACACTTTTCCCGGAGTGCATCACTGTGATACTAATTCCAGAACACTTTTCCTGGAGTGCTTCACTGTGATACGAACTCCAAAACATTCTTCCTGGAGGGCTTCACTGTGATACGAGCTCCAAAACACTTTTCCTGGAGGACATCACTGTGATACTTATTCCAGAACACTTTTCCTTGGAGTGCTTCACTGTGATACGAGCTCCAAAACACTTTTCCTGGAGGACATCACTGAGATACTTATTCCAGAACAATTTTCCTTGGAGTGCTTCACTGTGATACTAACCTAAAACACTTTTCCTGGAGTGCTTCACTGTGATACTACCTCCAGAACACATTTCCTGGAGTGCTTTACTGTGATGCTAACTCCAGAACACATTTCCTCGAGTGCTTCATTGTGATACTAACTCCAAAACGCTTTTCCCAGAGTGCTTCATCATGATACTAACTCCAGAACACTTTTCCTCGAGTGCTTCACTGTGAGACGAACTCCAGAACTCTTTTCCTGGAGTGCTTCATTGTGATACTAACTCCAAAATGCTTTTCCCAGAGTGCTTCACCGTGATACTAACTCCAAAACATTTTTCCTGGAGTGCTTCACCATGAGAGTAACCATAAAACACTTTTCCCAGAGTGCTTCACTGTGATACTAACTCCTAAACATTCTTCCTGGAGTGCTTCCCTGTGATACTAACTCCAAAACACTCTTCCTGGAGTGCTCGACTGTGATACTAACTCCAAAACACTTTTCCCGGAGTGCATCACTGTGATACTAATTCCAGAATAGTTTTCCTGGAGTGCTTCACTGTGATACTAACCCTAAAACACTTTTCCTTGAGTGCTTCACTGTGATACTAGCTCCAAAACACTTTTCCTGGAGTGCATCACTGTGATACTAATTCCAAAAAAATTTTCCTGGAGTGCTTCACTGTGATACTAATCCTAAAACACTTTTCCTGGAGTGCTTCACTGTGATACTGACTCCAGAACACTTTTCCTGGAGTGCTTCACTGTGATACTAACCCTAACACACTTTTCCTGGAGTGTTTTACAGTGATACTAACTCCAAAACACCATTCCTGGAGTGCTCCCTGTGATACTAACTCCAGAACACATTTCCTGGAGTGCTTCACTGTGATACTAATTCCAGAACACATTTCCTCGAGTGCTTCACTGTGAGACTAACTCTGAAAACGCTTTTCCTGGAGTGCTTCACTGTGATACTAACTCCAAAACATTCTTCCTGGAGTGCTTCCCTGTCAAACTAACTCCAAAACACTTTTCCTGGAGTGCTTCACAGTGATACTAGCTCCAAAACACTTTTCCTGGAGTGCATCACTGTGATACTAATTCCAGATCACTTTTCCTTGGAGTACTTCACTGTGATACTAACCCGAAAACACTTTTCCTGGAGTGCTTCACTGTGATACTAACTCCAGAATACTTTTCCTGGAGTGCTTCACCGTGATACTAATTCCAGAAAACTTTTCCTGGAGTGCTTCCCTGTGATACTAATCCTAAAACACTTTTCCTCGAGTGTTTTACTATGATACTAACTCCAGAACACTTTTCCTGGAGTGCTTCACTGTGATACGAACTCCAAAACATTCTTCACTGTGATACTAGCTCCAGAACAATTATCCTGGAGGACATCACTGTGATACTTATTCCAGAACACTTTTCCTTGGAGTGCTTCACTGTGATACTAACCTAAAACACTTTTCCTGGAGTGCTTCACTGTGATACTAAACCTAAAACACTTTTCCTGGAGTGCTTCACTGTGATACTAACTCCAAAACACTTTTCCTGGAGTGCTTCACTGTGATACTAACCCTAAAACACATTTCCTGGAGTGCTTCACTGTGATACTTCCTCCAGAACACTTTTCCTTGAGTGCTACACTGTGATACTAACTCCAGAACACTTTTCCTGGAGTGCTTCACTGTGATACTAACCCTAAAACAATTTTCCTGGAGTGTTTTACTGTGATACGAACTACAAAACACGTTTCCTGGAGTGCTTCACTGTGATACTACCTCCAGAACACTTTTGCTGGAGTGCTTCACTGTTATACTAACTACAAAACACGTTTCCTGGAGTGAATCACTGTGATACTAATTCAAGAAAACTTTTCCTGGAGTGCTTCACTGCGATACTAGCTCCAAAACGCTTTTCCCAGAGTGCTTCACCGTGATACTATCTCCAAAACACTTTTCCTGGAGTGCTTCGCAGTGAGAGGAAACATAAAACACATTTCCTTGAGTGCTTCACTGTGATACTAACTCCAAAACACTTTTCTCGGAGTGCATCACTGTGATACTAATTCCAGAACACTTTTCCAGGAATGCTTCACTGTGATACTAACTCGAACACACTGTTCCCAGAGTGCTTCACTGTGATACTACCTCCAGAACACTTTTCCTGGAGTGCTTCACTGTGATACTAACTACAAAACACGTTTCCTGGAGTGCTTCACTGTGATACAAATTCAAGAAAACTTTTCCTGGAGTGCTTCACTGCGATACTAGTTCCAAAACGCTTTTCCCAGAGTGCTTCACTGTGATACTAGCTCCAAAACACTTTTCCCGGAGTGCATCACTGTGATACTAGCTCCAAAACACTTTTCCTGGAGTGCATCACTGTGAGACTAACACTAATACGCTTTTCCTGGAGTGCTTCACTGTGATACTAATCCTAAAACACTTTTCCTGGAGTGCTTCACTGTGATACTACCTCCAGAACACTTTTGCTGGAGTGCTTCACTGTTATACTAACTACAAAACACGTTTCCTGGAGTGAATCACTGTGATACTAATTCAAGAAAACTTTTCCTGGAGTGCTTCACTGCGATACTAGCTCCAAAACGCTTTTCCCAGAGTGCTTCACCGTGATACTATCTCCAAAACACTTTTCCTGGAGTGCTTCGCAGTGAGAGGAAACATAAAACACATTTCCTTGAGTGCTTCACTGTGATACTAACTCCAAAACACTTTTCTCGGAGTGCATCACTGTGATACTAATTCCAGAACACTTTTCCAGGAATGCTTCACTGTGATACTAACTCGAACACACTGTTCCCAGAGTGCTTCACTGTGATACTACCTCCAGAACACTTTTCCTGGAGTGCTTCACTGTGATACTAACTACAAAACACGTTTCCTGGAGTGCTTCACTGTGATACTAATTCAAGAAAACTTTTCCTGGAGTGCTTCACTGCGTTACTAGCTCCAAAACGCTTTTCCCAGAGTGCTTCACTGTGATACTAGCTCCAAAACACTTTTCCCGGAGTGCATCACTGTGATACTAGCTCCAAAACACTTTTCCTGGAGTGCATCACTGTGAGACCAACACTAATACGCTTTTCCTGGAGTGCTTCACTGTGATACTAATCCTAAAACACTTTTCCTGGAGTGCTTCACTGTGATACGAACACCAAAACACTTTTCCTGCGGTGCTTCACTGCGATATTAGCTCCAAAACACTTTTCCTGGAGTGCTTCCATGTGATACTAACTCCAGAACACTTTTCCTGGAGTGCTTCAATGTGATACTAATTCCAGAACACTTTTCCTAGAGTGCTTCATTGTGAGACTAACACTAAAACGCTTTTCCTGGAGTGCGTCACTTTGATACTAACTCCAAAACACTCTTCCTGGACTGCTCCACTGTGATATTAACTCCAAAACACTCTTCCTGGAGTGCTTCACTGTGATACGAACTCCAAAACATTCTTCCTGCAGTGCTTCACTGTGATACTAGCTCCAAAACACTTTTCCTGGAGGACATCACTGTGATACTTATTCCAGAGCACTTTTCCTGGAGTGCTTCACTGTGATACGAACCCTAAAACACTTTTCCTAGAGTGCTTCACCGTGATACGAACAACAAAACACTTTTCCTGCGGTGCTTCACTGCGATATTAGCTCCAAAACACTTTTCCTGGAGAGCATCACTGTGATACTGACTCCAGAACAATTTTGCTGGAATGCTTCACTGTGATACTAACCCTAAAACACTTTTCCTGGAGTGTTTTACAGTGATACTAACTCCAAAACACTTTTCCTGGAGTGCTCCCTGTGATACTAACTCCAGAACACATTTCCTGGAGTGCTTCACTGTGATACTAATTCCAGAACACATTTCCTCGAGTGCTTCACGGTGAGACTAACTCTGAAAATGCTTTTCCTGGAGTGCTTCACTGTGATACTAACTCCAAAACGCTTTTCCCAGAGTGCTTCACCGTGATACGAACTCCAAAACACTTTGCCTGGAGTGCTTCACTGTGATACTAACTCCAAAACATTCTTCCTGGAGTGCATCACTGCGATACTAACTCCAAAACCTTCTTCCTGGAGTGCTTCCCTGTCATACTAGCTCCAAACCACTTTTCCTGGAGTGCTTCACTGTGATACTAATTCCAGAACACTTTTCCTAGAGTGCTTCACTTTGAGACTAACACTAAAACGCTTTTCCTGGAGTGCGTCACTTTGATACTAACTCCAAAACACTCTTCCTGGACTGCTCCACTGTGATATTAACTCCAAAACACTCTTCCTGGAGTGCTTCACTGTGATACGAACTCCAAAACATTCTTCACTGTGATACTAGCTCCAAAACAATTTTCCTGGAGGACATCACTGTGATACTTATTCCAGAACACTTTTCCTTGGAGTGCTTCACTGTGATACTAACCTAAAACACTTTTCCTGGAGTGCTTCACTGTGATACTAAACCTAAAACACTTTTCCTGGAGTGCTTTACTGTGATACGAACTCCAAAACACTTTTCCTGGAGTGCTTCACTGTGATACTAACCCTAAAACACATTTCCTGGAGTGCTTCACTGTGATACTACCTCCAGAACACTTTTCCTTGAGTGCTTCACTGTGATACTAACTCCAGAACACTTTTCCTGGAGTGCTTCACTGTGATACTAACCCTAAAACAATTTTCCTGGAGTGTTTTACTGTGATACTAACTACAAAACACGTTTCCTGGAGTGCTTCACTGTGATACTACCTCCAGAACACTTTTCCTGGAGTGCTTCACAGTGAGAGGAAACATAAAACACATTTCCTTGAGTGCTTCACTGTGATACTAACTCCAAAACACTTTTCCCGGAGTGCATCACTGTGATACTAATTCCAGAACACTTTTCCAGGAATGCTTCACTGTGATACTAACTCGAACACACTGTTCCCAGAGTGCTTCACTGTGATACTATCTCCAAAACACTTTTCCTGGAGTTCTTCACTGTGATACTAATTCCAGAACACTTTTCCTCAAGTGCTTCACTGTGAGACTAACACTAAAACGCTTTTCCTGGAGTGCGTCACTTTGATACTAACTCCAAAACACTCTTCCTGGACTGCTCCACTGTGATATTAACTCCAAAACACTCTTCCTGGAGTGCTTCACTGTGATACGAACTCCAAAACATTCTTCCTGGAGTGCTTCAATGTGATACTAGCTCCAAAACACTTTTCCTGGAGGACATCACTGTGATACCTATTCCAGAACACTTTTCCTTGGAGTGCTTCACTGTGATACTAACCTAAAACACTTTTCCTGGAGTGCTTCACTGTGATACTAACTCCAGAACACTTTTCCTGGAGTGCTTCACTGTGATACTAACCCTAAAACACTTTTCCTGGAGTGCTTCATTGTGAAACTAACCCTAAAACACTTTTCCTGGAGTGTTTTACTGTGATACTAACTCCAGAACACTTTTCCTGGTGTGCTTCATTGTGATACTAACTCCAGAACACTTTTTCTCGAGTGCTTCATTGTGATACTAACTCCAAAACGCTTTTCCCAGAGTGCTCCACCGTGATACGAACACCAAAACACTTTTCCTGCGGGGCTTCACTGCGATATTAGCTCCAAAGAATAACAAAAAGATGGGGTACTGGGCTAATGGTCGGATACTTGGTAGTGTGGATGAGCAGAGGGATCTTGGTGTCCATGTACACAGATCTCTGAAAGTTGCCACCCAGGTAAATAGTGCGGTGAGGAAGGCATATGGCGTACTGGCTTTTATTGGTAGAGGAATTGAGTTCCGGAGTCCTGAGGTCATGATGCAGTTGTATAAGACTCTGGTACGGCCGCATCTGGAATATTGTGTGCAGTTTTGGTCGCCATACTATAGGAAGGATGTGGAGGCATTGGAACGGGTGCAGAGGAGGTTTACCAGGATGTTGCCTGGTATGGAAGGAAAATCGTATGAGGAAAGACTGAGGCACTTGGGGCTGTTTTCACTAGAGAAAAGAAGGTTTAGGGGTGACTTGATTGAGGTGTACAAGATGATTAGGGGGTTAGATAGGGTCGACAGTATGAACCTTTTCCCGCGTATTGAGTCGGGTATTACAAGGGGGCATAGCTTTAAATTAAGGGGGGCTAGATATCGGACTGATGTTAGGGGTAGGTTCTTCACTCAGCGAGTCGTTAGTTCATGGAATGCCCTGCCAGTAACAGTGGTGGACTCTCCCTCTTTATGGGCATTTAAGAGGGCATTGGATAGGTATATGGAGGATAGTGGGTTAGTGTAGTTTAGGTGGGCTTGGATCGGCGCAACATCGAGGGCCCAAGGGCCTGTACTGCGCTGTATTCTTCTATGTTCTATGTTCTATGTAAAACACTTTTCCTGGAGTGCTTCACTGTGAAACTAACCCTAAAACACTTTTCCTGGAATGTTTTAGTGTGATACTAACTCCAGAACACTTTTCCTGGAGTGCTTCACTGTGATACTAACCCTAAAACACTTTTCCTGGATAGTGTTACTGTGATACTGAATCCAGAACAATTTTCCTGGAGTGCTTCACTGTGATACTAACTCCAAAACACATTTCCTGGAGTGCTTCCCTGTGATACTAATTCCAGAACACTTTTCCTGGAGTGCTTCACTGTGACACTACCCTAAAACACTTTTCCTGCAGTGCATCACTGTGATACTGACTCCAGAACATTTTTCCTGGAGTGCTTCACAGTGATACTAACTCCAAAACACTTTTCCTGCAGTGCTTCACTGCGATATTAGCTCCAAAACACTTTTCCTGGAGTGCTTCACTGTGATACGAACTCCAAAACATTCTTCCTGGAGTGCTTCACTGTGATACTAGCTCCAAAACACTTTTCCTGGAGGACATCACTGTGATACTTATTCCAGAACACTTTTCCTTGGAGTGCTTCACTGTGATACTAACCTAAAACACTTTTCCTGGAGTGCTTCACTGTGATACGATCCCTAAAACACTTTTCCTAGAGTGCCTCACTGTGATACTACCTCCAGAACACTTTTCCTAGAGTGCTTCACTGTGATACTAACTCCAGAACACTTTTCCTCGAGTGCTTCATTGTGCTACTAACTCCAAAACGCTTTTCCCAGAGTGCTTCACCGTGATACGAACTCCAAAACACCTTTCCTGGAGTGCTTCACTGTGAGAGTGACCATAAAACGCTTTTCCAGGAATGCTTCACTGTGATACTAACTCCAAAACATTCTTCCTGGAGTGCTTCCCTGTCATACTAGCTCCAAAACACTTTTCCTGGAGTGCTTCAATGTGATACTAATTCCAGAACACTTTTCCGAGAGTGCTTCACTGTGAGACTAACACTAAAACGCTTTTCCTGGAGTGCGTCACTTTGATACTAACTCCAAAACACTCTTCCTGGACTGCTCCACTGTGATATTAACTCCAAAACACTCTTCCTGGAGTGCTTCATTGTGATACTAACACTAAAACACTTTTCCTGGTGTGCTTCACTGTGATACTAACCCTAAAGCACTTTTCCTGGAGTGTTTTACAGTGATACTAACTCCAAAACACTTTTCCTGGAGTGCTTCCTGTGATACTAACTCCAGAACACATTTCCTGGAGTGCTTCACTGTGAGACTAACGCAGAAAACGCTTTTCCTGGAGTGCTTCACTGTGATACTAACTCCAAAACGCTTTTCCCAGAGTGCTTCACCGTGATACGAACTCCAAACCACTTTTCCTGGAGTGCTTCACTGAGAGTAACCCTAAAACACAATTCCTGGAGTGCTTCACTGTGAGAGTAACCTTAAAACGCTTTTCCAGGAATGCTTCACTGTGATGCTAACTCGAACACGCTGTTCCCAGAGTGCTTCACTGTGATACTAACTCCAAAACACTTTCCCTGGAGTGCTTCACTGTGATACTAACTCCATAACATTCTTCCTGGAGTGCTTCCCTGTCATACTAACTCCAAAACACTTTTCCTGGAGTGCTTCACTGTGATACTAGCTCCAAAACACTTTTCCTGGAGTGCATCACTGTGATACTAATTCCAGATCACTTTTCCTGCAGTGCTTCACTGTGCTACTAACTCCAAAACACTTTTCCTGGAGTGCATCTCTGTGATACTAATTCCAAAAAACTTTTCCTGGAGTGCATCACTGTGATACTAACCCTAAAACACTTTTCCTCGAGTGTTTTACTGTGATACTAACTCCAGAACACTTTTCCTGGAGTGCTTCACTGTGATACTAACCCTAAAACACTTTTCCTAGAGTGCTTCACTGTGATAATAACCCTAAAACACTTTTCCTGGAGGGTTTCACTGTGATACTAACTCCAAAACACTTTTCCTGGAGTGCTTCACTGTGATACTAACTCCAGAACACTTTTTCTGGAGTGCTTCACTGTGATACTAATTCCAGAACACTTTTCCTAGAGTGCTTCACTGTGAGAGTAACCCTAAAACACATTTCCTGGAGTGCTTCACTTTATACTAACTCCAAAACACTCTTCCTGGACTGCTCCACTGTGATATTAACTCCAAAACACTCTTCTGGAGTGCTTCACTGTGATACTAACTCCAAAACACTTTTCCTGGAGGACATGACTGTGATACCTATTCCAGAACACTTTTCCTTGGAGTGCTTCACTGTGATACTAACCCTAAAACACTTTTCCTGGAGTGCTTCACTGTGATACTAACCCTAAAACACTTTTCCTGGAGTGCTTCACTGTGATATGAACCTAAAACACTTTTCCTGGAGTGCTTCACTGTGATACTAACCCTAAAACACTTTTCCTAGAGTGCTTCACTGTGAGAGTAAACCTAAAACACATTTCCTGGAGTGCTTCACTTTATACTAACTCCAAAACACTCTTCCTGGACTGCTCCACTGTGATATTAACTCCAAAACACTCTTCTGGAGTGCTTCACTGTGATACTAGCTCCAAAACACTTTTCCTGGAGGACGTCACTGTGATACCTATTCCAGAACACTTTTCCTTGGAGTGCTTCACTGTGATACTAAACTAAAACACTTTTCCTGAGGTGCTTCACTGTGATACGAACTCCAAAACACTTTTCCTGGAGTGCTTCACTGTGATACGAACTCCAAAACACATTTCCTGGAGTGCTTCACTGTGATACTAACTCCAAAACACTTTTCCTGGAGTGCTTCACTGTGATACTAACCCTAAAACACTTTTCCTGGAGTGCTTCACTGTGAAACTAACCCTAAAACACTTTTCCTGGAGTGTTTTACTGTGATACTAACTCCAGAACACTTTTCCTGGAGTGCTTCACTGTGAGACTAACACTAAAACGCTTTTCCTGGAGAGCGCCACTTTGTTACTAACTCCAAAACACTCTTCCTGGACTGCTGCACTGTGATATTAACTCCAAAACACTCTTCCTGGAGTGCTTCACTGTGATACGAATTCCAAAACATTCTTCCTGGAGTGTTTCACTGTGATACTAGCTCCAAAACACTTTTCCTGGAGGACGTCACTGTGATACCTATTCCAGAACACTTTTCCTTGGAGTGCTTCACTGTGATACTAAACTAAAACACTTTTCCTGAGGTGCTTCACTGTGATGCGAACTCCAAAACACTTTTCCTGGAGTGCTTCACTGTGATACGAACTCCAAAACACATTTCCTGGAGTGCTTCACTGTGATACTAACTCCAAAACACTTTTCCTGGAGTGCTTCACTGTGATACTAACCCTAAAACACTTTTCCTGGAGTGCTTCACTGTGAAACTAACCCTAAAACACTTTTCCTGGAGTGTTTTAGTGTGATACCAACTCCAGAACACTTTTCCTGGAGTGCTTCACTGTGATACTAACCCTAAAACACATTTCCTGCAGTGCTTCACTGTGATACTCACCCTAACACACTTTTCTCGGAGTGCATCACTGTGATACTAATTCCAGAACGCTTTTCCTGGAGTGCTTCACTGTGACACTACCCTAAAACACTTTTCCTGGAGTGCTTCACTGTGATACTAACACTAAAACACTTTTCCTGGAGTGCTTCACTGTGATACGAGCTCCAAAACACTCTTCCTGGAGTGCTTCACTGTGATACTAAAGCCAAAACATTCTTCCCGGAGTGCTTCCCTGTGATACGAACTCCAAAACACTCTACCTGGAGTGCTTTACTGTGATACGAACACCAAAAGACTCTTCCTGGACTGCTCCACTGTGATACTAACTCCAAAACACTCTTCCTGGAGTGCTTCTTTGTGATACTAACTCCAAAACACTCTTCCTGGAGCGCTTCACTGTGATACTAACCCTAAAACTCTTTTCCTTGAGTGCTTCACTGTGATACTAGCTCCAAAACACTTTTCCTGGAGTGCATCACTGTGATACAAATTCCAAAAAAGTTTTCCTGGAGTGCTTCACTATGATACGAACCCTAAAACACTTTTCCTGGAGTGCTTCGCTGTGATGCTAACTCCAAAACACTTTTCCTGGAGTGCTTTACTGTGAGACTAACTCCAAAACACTTTTCCTGGAGTGCTTCAATGTGATACTAATTCCAGAACACATTTCCTCGAGTGCTTCACTGTGAGACAAACCCTGAAAACGCTGTTCCCAGAGTGCTTCACCGTGATACAAGCTGCAAATCACTTTTCCTGGAGAGCTTCACTGTGAGAGTAACCCTAAAACGCAATTCCTGGAGTGCTTCACTGTGAGAGTAACCCTAAAACGCTTTTCCAGGAATGCTCCACTGTGATTCTAACTCCAGAACACTTTTCCTCGAGTGCTTCACTGTGACATTAACCCTAAAACGCTTTTCCTGGAGTGCTTCATTGTGATACTAAGTCCAAAACACTTTTCCTGGAGTGTTTTACAGTGATACTAACTCCAAAACACTTTTCCTGGAGTGCTCCCTGTGATACTAACTCCAGAACACATTTCCTGGAGTGCTTCACTGTGATACTAATTCCAGAACACATGTCCTCGAGTGCTTCACTGTGAGACTAACTCTGAAAACGCTTTTCCTGGAGTGCTTCACTGTGATACTAACTCCAAAACGCTTTTCCCAGAGTGCTTCACCGTGATACGAACTGCAAATCACTTTTCCTGGAGTGCTTCACTGTGAGAGTAACCCTAAAACGCAATTCCTGGAGTGCTTCACTGTGAGAGTATCCCTTAAACGCTTTTCCAGGAATGCTCCACTGTGATACTAACTCCAGAACACTTTTCCTCGAGTGCTTCACTGTGAGACTAACACTAAAACGCTTTTCCTGGAGTGCTTCATTGTGATACAAACTCCAAAACACTTTTGCTAGAGTGCTTCACTGTGATACTAACCATAAAACACTTTTCCTGGAGTGCTTCAAAGTGATACTACCTCCAGAACACTTTTCCTCGAGTGCTTGACTGTGATAATAACTCCAGAACAATTTTCCTCGAGTGCTTCACTGTGAGACGAACCCTAAAACGCTTTTCCCAGAGTGCTTCAACGTGATACTAACTCCAAAACAGTTTTCCTGGAGTGCTTCACTGTGATACTAACTCGAAAACGCTGTTCCCAGAGTGCTTCACTGTGAGACTAACTCCAAAACATTCTTCCGAGAGTGCTTCCCTATGATACTAACTCCAAAACACTCTTCCTGGAGTGCTTTACTATGCTACTAACTCCAAAACACTCTTCCTGGACTGCTCCACTGTGATACTAACTCCAAAACACTCTTCCTGGAGTGCTTCATTGTGATACTAACTCCAAAACACACTTCCTGGAGTGCTTCACTGTGATACTAACCCTAAAACACTTTTCCTGGAGTGTTTTACTGTGATACTAACTCCAGAATACTTTTCCTGGAGTGCTTCACCGTGATACTAACTCCAGAACACTTTTCCTGCAGTGCTTCACTGCGATACTAACCCTAAATCACTTTTCCTGCAGTGCTTCACTGTGATTCAAACTCCAAAACACTTTTCCTGGAGTGCTTCACTGTGTTACTAATTCCAGAAAACTTTTCCTGGAGTGCATCACTGTGATACTAAAACTAAAACACTTTTCCTGGAGTGTTTTACTGTGATACTAACTCCAGAACACTTTTCCTGGAGAGCTTCACTGTGATACTAACCCTAAAACACTTTTCCTGGAGTGTTTTACTGTGATACTAACTCCAGAACACATTTCCCGGAGTGCATCACGGTGATACTAATTCCAGAACACTTTTCCTGGAGTGCTTCACTGTGATACTAACCCTAAAGCACTTTTCCTTGAGTGCTTCACTGTGATACTAGCTCCAAAACACTTTTCCTCGAGTGCTTCACTGTGATAATAACCCTAAAACACATTTTCTGGAGGGTTTCACTGTGATACTAACTCCAAAACACTTTTCCTGGAGTGCTTCACTGTGATCCTAACTCCAGAACACTTTTCCAGGAGTGCTTCACCGTGAGACTAACCTTAAAACGCTTTTCCTGGAGTGCTTCACTTGGATACTAACTCCAAAACACTCTTCCTGGACAGCTCCACTGTGATATTAACTCAAAAAAAAATTCCAGGAGTGCTTCACTGTGATACGAACTCCAAAACATTCTTCCTGGAGTGCTTCACTGTGATACTAGCTCCAAAACACTTTTCCTGGAGGACATCACTGTGACACTTATTCCAGAACACTTTTCCTTGGAGTGCTTCACTGTGATACTAACACTAAAACACTTTTCCTGGAGTGATTCACTATGATACAAACCCTAAAATATTTTTCCTGGAGTGTTTTACTGTGATACTAACTCCAGAACACTTTTCCTGGAGAGCTTCACTGTGATACTAACCCTAAAACACTTTTCCTGGAGAGTTTTACTGTGTTACTGACGCCAGAACTCTTTTCCCGGAGAGCATCACTGTGATACTAATTCCAGAACACTTTTCCTGGAGTGCTTCACTGTGATACTAACCTAAAGCACTTTTCCTTGAGTGCTTCACTGTGATACTAACTCCCAATCACTTTTCCTGGAGTGCATCACTGTGATACTAATCCTAAAACACTTTTCCTGGAGTGCTTCAATGTGATACGAACACCAAAACAAATTTCCTGCGGTGCTTCACTGCGATATTAGCTCCAAAACACTTTTCCTGGAGTGCATCACTGTGATACTGACTCCAGAACAATTTTCCTGGAATGCTTCACTGTGATACTAACCCTAAAACACTTTTCCTGGAGTGTTTTACAGTGATACTAACTCCAAAACACTTTTCCTGGAGTGCTTCCCTGTGATACTAACTCCAGAACACATTTCCTGGAGTGCTTCACTGTGATACGAATTCCAGAACACATTTCCTCGAGTGCTTCACTGTTAGACTAACTCTGAAAATGCTTTTCCTGGAGTGCTTCACTGTGATACTAACTCCAAAACGCTTTTCCCAGAGTGCTTCACCGTGATACGAACTCCAAAACACTTTTCCTGCAGTGCTTCACTGTGAGAGTAACCCTAAAACGCTTTACTAGGAATGCTTCACTGTGATACTAACTCGAACACGCTGTTCCCAGAGTGCTTCACTGTGATACTAACTCAAAAACACTTTTCCTGGAGTGCATCACTGTGATACTAACTCAAAAACACTTTTCCTGGAGTGCTTCACTGTGATACTAGCTCCAAACCACTTTTCCTGGAGTGCATCACTGTGATACTACTTCCAAAAAACTTTTCCTGGAGTGCTTCACTGTGATACTAATCCTAAAACATTTTTTCTGGAGTGCTTCACTGTGATACGAACACCAAAACACTTTTCCTGCGGTGCTTCACTGCGATATTCGCTCCAAAACACTTTTCCTGGAGTGCATCACTGTGATACTGACTTCAGAACAATTTTCCTGGAGTGCTTCACTGTGATACTAACCCTAAAGCACTTTTCCTGGAGTGTTTTACAGTGATACTAACTCCAAAACACTTTTCCTGGAATGCTTCCTGTGATACTAACTCCAGAACACATTTCCTCGAGTGCTTCACTGTGAGACTAACGCAGAAAACGCTTTTCCTGGAGTGCTTCACTGTGATACTAACTCCAAAACGCTTTTCCCAGAGTGCTTCACCGTGATACGAACTCCAAACCACTTTTCCTGGAGTGCCTCACTGAGAGTAACCCTAAAACACAATTCCTGGAGTGCTTCACTGTGAGAGTAACCTTAAAACGCTTTTCCAGGAATGCTTCACTGTGATGCTAACTCGAACACGCTGTTCCCAGAGTGCTTCACTGTGATACTAACTCCAAAACACTTTTCCTGGAGTGCTTCACTGTGATACTAACTCCATAACATTCTTCCTGGAGTGCTTCCCTGTCATACTAACTCCAAAACACTTTTCCTGGAGTGCTTCACTGTGATACTAGCTCCAAAACACTTTTCCTGGAGTGCATCACTGTGATACTAATTCCAGATCACTTTTCCTGCAGTGCTTCACTGTGCTACTAACACCAAAAAACTTTTCCTGGAGTGCATCTCTGTGATACTAATTCCAAAAAACTTTTCCTGGAGTGCATCACTGTGATACTAACCCTAAAACACTTTTCCTCGAGTGTTTTACTGTGATACTAACTCCAGAACACTTTTCCTGGAGTGCTTCACTGTGATACTAACCCTAAAACACTTTTCCTAGAGTGCTTCACTGTGATAATAACCCTAAAACACTTTTCCTGGAGGGTTTCACTGTGATACTAACTCCAAAACACTTTTCCTGGAGTGCTTCACTGTGATACTAACTCCAGAACACTTTTTCTGGAGTGCTTCACTGTGATACCAATTCCAGAACACTTTTCCTAGAGTGCTTCACTGTGAGAGTAACCCTAAAACACATTTCCTGGAGTGCTTCACTTTATACTAACTCCAAAACACTCTTCCTGGACTGCTCCACTGTGATATTAACTCCAAAACACTCTTCTGGAGTGCTTCACTGTGATACTAACTCCAAAACACTTTTCCTGGAGGACATGACTGTGATACCTATTCCAGAACACTTTTCCTTGGAGTGCTTCACTGTGATACGAACCTAAAACACTTTTCCTGGAGTGCTTCACTGTGATACTAACCCTAAAACACTTTTCCTGGAGTGCATCACTGTGATACGAACACCAAAACACTTTTCCTGCGGTGCTTCACTGCGATATTAGCTCCAAAACACTTTTCCTGGAGTGCATCACTGTGATACTAATTCCAGAACACTTTTCCTGGAGTGCTTCACTGTGATACTAACCCTAAAACACTTTTCCTGGAGTGCTTCACTATGATACTAACTCCAAAACACTTTTCCTGGAGTGCTTCACTGTGATACTAAACTTAAAACACTTTTCCTGGAGTGCTTCACTGTGATACTAACCCTAAAACACTTTTCCTGGAGGGTTTCACTGTGATACTAACTCCAAAACACTTTTCCTGGAGTGCTTCACTGTGATACTAACCCTAAAACACTTTTCCTGGAGGGTTTCACTGTGATACTAATTCCAGATCACTTTTCCTGGAGTGCTTCACTGTGATACTAACTCCAAAACACTTTTCCAGGAGTGCATCACTGTCATATTAAACCCAAAACATTCTTCCTGGAGTGCTTCACTGTGATACTAACTCCAAAACATTCTTCCTGGAGTGCTTCACTGTGATACTAGCTCCAAAACACTTTTCCTGGAGGACATCACTGTGATACCTATTCCAGAAAACATTTCATTGGACTGCTTCACTGTGATACTAACTCGAACACGCTGTTCCCAGAGTGCTTCACTGTGATACTAACTCCAAAACACTTTTCCTGGAGTGCTTCACTGTGATACTAACTCCATAACATTCTTCCTGGAGTGCTTCCCTGTCATACTAACTCCAAAACACTTTTCCTGGAGTGCATCACTGTGATACTAATTCCAGATCACTTTTCCTGCAGTGCTTCACTGTGCTACTAACTCCAAAACACTTTTCCTGGAGTGCATCACTGTGATACTAATTCCAAAAAACTTTTCCTGGAGTGCATCACTGTGATACGAACCCTAAAACACTTTTCCTCGAGTGTTTTACTGTGATACTAACTCCAGAACACTTTTCCTGGAGTGCTTCACTGTGATACTAACCCTAAAACACTTTTCCTAGAGTGCTTCACTGTGATAATAACTCCAAAATACTTTTCCTGGAGGGTTTCACTGTGATACTAACTCCAAAACACTTTTCCTGGAGTGCTTCACTGTGATACTAATTCCAGAACACTTTTCCTAGAGTGCTTCACTGTGAGAGTAACCCTAAAACACATTTCCTGGAGTGCTTCACTTTGATACTAACTCCAAAACACTCTTCCTGGACTGCTCCACTGTGATATTAACTCCAAAACACTCTTCTGGAGTGCTTCACTGTGAAACTAACTCCAATACATTCTTCCTGGAGTGCTTCACTGTGATACTAGCTCCAAAACACTTTTCCTGGAGGATATCACTGTGATACTTATTCCAGAACACTTTTCCTTGGAGTGCTTCACTGTGATACTAACCGAAAACACTTTTCCTGGAGTGCTTCACTGTGATACTAACCCTAAAACACTTTTCCTGGAGTGCTTCACTGTGATAGTAACTCCAAAACACTTTTCCTGGAGTGCTTCACTGTGATACTAAACCTAAAACACTTTTCCTGGAGTGCTTCACTGTGATACTAACCCTAAAACACTTTTCCTGGAGGGTTTCACTGTGATACTAACTCCAAAACACTTTTCCTGGAGTGCTTCACTGTGATACTAGCTCCAAAACACTTTTCCAGCAGTGCATCACTGTGATACTAATTCCAGATCACTTTTCCTGCAGTGCTTCACTGTGATACTAACTCCAAAACACTTTTCCTGGAGTGCATCACTGTGATACTAAATCCAAAAAACTTTTCCTGGAGTGCATCACTGTGATACGAACCCTAAAACGCATTTCCTCGAGTGTTTTACTGTGATAATAACTCCAGAACACTTTTCCTGGAGTGCTTCACTGTGATACTAATTCCAGAACACTTTTGCTAGAGTGCTTCACTGTGATACTAGCTCCAAAACACTTTTCCTGGATTGCTTCACTTTGATACTAACTCCAAAACACTCTTCCTGGACTGCTCCACTGTGATATTAAATCCAAAACATTCTTCCTGGAGTGCTTCACTGTGATACTAACTCCAAAACACTTTTCCTGGAGTGCTCCCCGTGATACTACCTCCAAAACTCTTTTCCTGGAGTGCATCACTGTGATACGAACACCAAAACACTTTTCCTGCGGTGCTTCACTGCGATATTAGCTCCAAAACACTTTTTCTGGAGTGCATCACTGTGATACTAATTCCAGAACACTTTTCCTGGAGTGCTTCACTGTGATACTAACCCTAAAACACTTTTCCTTGAGTGATTCACTGTGATACTACCTCCAGAACACTTTTCCTCGAGTGATTCACTGTGATACTAACTCCAGAACACTTTTCCTCGAGTGCTTCACTGTGAGACTAACACTAAAACGCTTTTCCCAGAGTGCTTCACCGTGATACTTACTCCAAAATAATTTTCCTAGACTGCTTCACAGTGAGAGTAACCATAAAACACTTTTCCTGGAGTGCTTCACTGTGATACTAACTCCAAAACGCTTTTCCTGGAGTGCTTCACTGTGAGAGTAACCCTAAAACGCAATTCCTGGAGTGCTTCACTGTGAGAGTAACCCTAAAACACTTTTCCAGGAATGCTTCACTGTGATACTAACTCGAACACGCTGTTCCCAGAGTGCTTCACTGTGATACTAACTCCAAAACACTTTTCCTGGAGTGCACCCCGTGATACTACCTCCAAAACACTTTTCCTGGAGTGCTTCACTGTGATACGAACACCAAAACACTTTTCCTGCGGTGCTTCACTGCGATATTAGCTCCAAAACACTTTTCCTGGAGTGCTTCACTGTGAGACTAACTCCAAAAATGGTGTTCCCAGAGTGCTTCCCTGTGATAATAGCTCCAAAACACATTTCCTGGAGTGCATCACTGTGATACTAATTTGAGGTCACTTTTCCTGCAGTGCTTCACTGTGATACTAACCCTAAAACACTTTTCCTCGAGTGTTTTACTGTGATACTAACTCCAGAACACTTTTCCTGGAGGGTTTCACTGTGATACTAACTCCAAAACACTTTTCCTGGAGTGCTTCACTGTGATACTAATTCCAGAACACTCTTCCTAGAGTGCTTCACTGTGAGACTAACACTAAAACGCATTTCCTGGAGTGCTTCACTTTGATACTAACTCCAAAACACTCTTCGTGGACTGCTTCACTGTGATATTAGCTCCAAAACACTTTTCCTGGAGTGCATCATTGTGATACTGACGCCAGAACAATCTTCCTGGAGTGCTTCATTGTGATACGAAATCCAAAACACTCTTGGTGGAGTATTTCACTGTGATACTAACCCTAAAACCTTTCCTGGAGTGCTTCACTGTGATACTAACCCTAAAACACATTTCCTTGAGTGCTTCACTGTGATACCAGCTCCAAAACACTTTTCCCAGAGTGCATCACTGTGATACTAATTCCAGAACACTTTTCCTGGAGTGCTTCACTGTGATACTAACCCTAAAACACTTTTCCTTGAGTGCTTCACTGTGATACTACCTCCAGAACACTTTTCCTCGAGTGCTTCACTGTGATACTAACTCCAGAACACTTTTCCTCGAGTGCTTCACTGTGAGACTAACCCTAAAACGCTTTTCCCAGAGTGCTTCACCGTGATACTTACTCCAAAACAATTTTACTAGAGTGCTTCACAGTGAGAGTAACCATAAAACACTTTTCCTGGAGTGCTTCACTGTGATACTAACTCGAAAACACTGTTCCCAGAGTGCTTCACTGTGATACTAACTACAAAACATTCTTCCTGGAGTGCTTCCCTATGATACTAACCCTAAAACGCTTTTCCCAGAGTGCTTCACCGTGATACTTACTCCAAAACAATTTTCCTCGAGTGCTTCACAGTGAGAGTAACCATGAAACACTTTTCCTGGACTGCTCCACTGTGATACTAACTCCAAAACACCCTTCCTGGAGTGCTTCATTGTGATACTAACTCCAAAACACTTTTCCTGGAGTGCTTCATTGTGATACTAAATCCAAAACACTCTTCCTGGAGTATTTCACTGTGATACTAACCCTAAAACCTTTCCTGGAGTGCTTCACAGTGAGAGAAACCATAAAACACTTTTCCTGGAGTGCTTCACTGTGATACTAACTCGAAAACGCTGTTCCCAGAGTGCTTCACTGTGATATTAACTCCAAAACATTCTTCCTGGAGTGCTTCCCTGTGATACTAACTCCAAAACACTCTTCCTGGAGTGCTTTACTGTGATACTAACACCAAAACACTCTTCCTGGAGTGCTTTACTGTGATACTAACTCCAGAACACTTTTCCTGGTGTGCTTCACTGTGATACTAACCCTAAAACAATCTTCCTGGAGTGTTTTACTGTGATACTGACTCCAGAACAATTTTCCTGGAGTGCTTCACTGTGATACTAACTCCAAAACACTCTTTGTGGAGTATTTCACTGTGATACTAACCCTAAAACCTTTCCTGGAGTGCTTTACTGTGATACAAACCCTAAAACACATTTTCTTGAGTGCTTCACTGTGATACTACCTCCAAAACACTTTTCCCAGAGTGCATCACTGTGATACTAATTCCAGAACACTTTTCCTGGAGTGCTTCACTGTGATACTAGCTCCAAAACACTGTTCCTGGAGTGCATCACTGTGATACTAATTCCAAAAAACTTTTCTTGGAGTGCTTCACTGTGATACTAATCCGAAAACACTTTTCCTGGAGTGCTTCACTGTGATACTAACCCTAAAACACTTTTCCTGGAGTGCTTTACGGTGATACTAACTCCAGAACACTTTTCCTGGTGTGCTTCACTGTGATACTAACCCTAAAACAATCTTCCTGGAGTGTTTTACTGTGATACTGACTCCAGAACAATTTTCCTGGAGTGCTTCACTGTGATACTAACTCCAAAACACTTTTCCTGGAGTGCTTCACTGTGATACTAACTCCAGAACACTTTTCCTGGAGTGCTTCACTATGATACTAATTCCAGAACACTTTTCCTAGAGTGCTTCACTGTGAGACTCACACTAAAATGCTTTTCCTGGAGTGCATCACTTTGATACGAACTCCAAAACACTCTTCCTGGACTGCTCCACTGTGATATTAACTCCAAAACACTCTTCCTGGAGTGCTTCACTGTGTTACGAACTCCAAAACATTCTTCCTGGAGTGCTTCATTGTGATACTAAATCCAAAACACTCTTCCTGGAGTGTTTTACTGTGATACTAACTCCAGAACACTTTTCCTGGAGTGTTTCATAGAACATAGAACATAGAAGAATACAGCGCAGTACAGGCCCTTGGGCCCTCGATGTTGCGCCGATCCAAGCCCACCTAAACTACACTAACCCACTATCCTCCATATACCTATCCAATGCCCTCTTAAATGCCCATAAAGAGGGAGAGTCCACCACTGTTACTGGCAGGGCATTCCATGAACTAACGACTCGCTGAGTGAAGAACCTACCCCTAACATCAGTCCTATATCTACCCCCCCTTAATTTAAAGCTATGCCCCCTTGTAATACCCGACTCAATACGCGGGAAAAGGTTCATACTGTCGACCCTATCTAACCCCCTAATCATCTTGTACACCTCAATCAAGTCACCCCTAAACCTTCTTTTCTCGAGTGAAAACAGCCCCAAGTGCCTCAGTCTTTCCTCATACGATTTTCCTTCCATACCAGGCAACATCCTGGTAAACCTCCTCTGCACCCGTTCCAATGCCTCCACATCCTTCCTATAGTATGGCGACCAAAACTGCACACAATATTCCAGATGCGGCCGTACCAGAGTCTTATACAACTGCATCATGACCTCAGGACTCCGGAACTCAATTCCTCTACCAATAAAAGCCAGTACGCCATATGCCTTCCTCACCGCACTATTTACCTGGGTGGCAACTTTCAGAGATCTGTGTACATGGACACCAAGATCCCTCTGCTCATCCACACTACCAAGTATCCGACCATTAGCCCAGTACCCCATCTTTTTGTTATTCTTCCCAAAGTGAATCACCTCGCACTTAGCTACATTGAATTCCATCTGCCACCTTTCTGCCCAGCTCTGCAGCTTCTCTATATCCTGCTGTAACCTGCCACATGCTTCCTCACTGTCAACAACTCCTCCGACTTTCGTATCATCCGCAAACTTGCTCACCCAACCTTCTAACCCCTCTTCCAGGTCATTTATAAAAATGACAAACAGCAATGGTCCCAAAACAGATCCTTGCGGAACACCGCTAGTGACGGCACTCCATGAAGAAACTTTGCCATCAACTACTACCCTCTGTCTTCTTCCATCCAGCCAATTCCTAATCCAAACCTCCAACTTACCCTCAATGCCATATCTCCGTATTTTCTGCAGTAGCCTACCATGGGGAACCTTATCAAACGCCTTACTAAAATCCATATATACCACATCTACCGCTTTCCCCTCATCAACCTCCTTCGTCACCTTTTCAAAGAATTCAATAAGGTTTGTGAGGCACGACTTGCCCTTCACAAAACCATGCTGACTATGATACAAACCCTAAAACACTTTTCCTGGAGTGTTTTACTGTGATACTGACTCCAGAACAATTTTCCTGGAGTGCTTCACTGTGATACTAACTCCAAAACACTTTTCCTGGAGTGCTTCACTGTGATACTAACTCCAGAAAACTTTTCCTGGAGTGCTTCACTGTGATACTAATTCCAGAACACTTTTCCTAGAGTGCTTCACTGTGAGACTAACACTAAAACGCTTTTCCTGGAGTGCTTCACTTTGATACTACCTCCAAAACACTCTTCCTGGACTGCTCCACTGTGATATTACCTCCAAAACACTTTTCCTGGAATGCTTCACTGTGACACTACCCTAAAACACTTTTCCTGGAGTGCTTCACTGTGATACTAACCCTAAAACACTTTTCCTGGAGTGCTTCACTGTGATACTAGCTCCAAAACACTTTTCCTGCAGTGCATCACTGTGATACTAATTCCAGAACACTTTTCCTGGAGTGCCTCACTGTGGTACTAACCCTAAAACACTTTTCCTGGAGTCTTTCACTGTGATACTAACCCTAAAACACTTTTCCTGGAGTGTTTTACAGTGATACTAACTCCAAAACACTTTTCCTGGAGTGTTTTACAGTGATACTAACTCCAAAACACTCTTCCTGGACTGCTCCACTGTGATATTAACTCCAAAACACTCTTCCTGGAGTGCTTCACTGTGTTACGAACTCCAAAACATTCTTCCTGGAGTGCTTCATTGTGATACTAAATCCAAAACACTCTTCCTGGAGTGTTTTACTGTGATACTAACTCCAGAACACTTTTCCTGGAGTGTTTCACTATGATACAAACCCTAAAACACTTTTCCTGGAGTGTTTTACTGTGATACTGACTCCAGAACAATTTTCCTGGAGTGCTTCACTGTGATACTAACTCCAAAACACTTTTCCTGGAGTGCTTCACTGTGATACTAACTCCAGAAAACTTTTCCTGGAGTGCTTCACTGTGATACTAATTCCAGAACACTTTTCCTAGATTGTTTCACTGTGATAGTAATTGCAGAACATTTTCCTGGAGTGCGTCACTGTGATACTAACCCTAAGACATTTTTCCTGGAGTGCTTCACTGTGATACTAGCTCCAAAACACTTTTCCTGGAGTGCTTCACTGTGATACTAAGCGTAAAACACTTTTCCTTGAGTGCTTCAGTGTGACACTAACCCTCAAACACTTTTCCTTGAGTGCTTCACTGCAATACTAGCTCCAAAACACTTCTCCTGGAGTGCATCACTGTGATAGTAATTGCAGAACATTTTCCTGGAGTGCGTCACTGTGATACTAACCCTAAGACATTTTTCCTGGAGTGCTTCACTGTGATCCAACTCCAAAACACTTTTCCTGGAGTGCTTCACTGTGATACTAACCGTAAAACACTTTTCCTTGAGTGCTTCACTGTGATACTAACTCCAAAACACTGTTCTTGGAGTGCTTCACTGTGATACTAGCTCCAAAACACTTTTCCTAAAGTGCATTACTGTGATACGAATTCCAGAACACTTTTCCTAGATTGTTTCACTGTGATAGTAATTGCAGAACATTTTCCTGGAGTGCGTCACTGTGATACTAACCCTAAGACATTTTTCCTGGAGTGCTTCACTGTGATACTAGCTCCAAAACACTTTTCCTGGAGTGCTTCACTGTGATACTAACCGTAAAACACTTTTCCTTGAGTGCTTCACTGTGATACTAACTCCAAAACATTCTTCCTGGAGTGCTACCCTGTGATACTAACTCCAAAACACTGTTCTTGGAGTGCTTCACTGTGATACTAGCTCCAAAACACCTTTCCTGGAGTGCTACACTGTGATACTAACTCCAAAACATTTTTCCTGGAGTGCTCCACTGCGACACTAGTTCCAAAACACTTTTCCTGGAGTGCATCACTGTGCTACTAATTCCAGAACACTTTTCCTTGGAGTGCTTCACTGTGATACTAACCCTAAAACACTTTTCCTGGAGTGTTTTACTGTGATACTAACTCCAGAACACTTTTCCTGGAGTGCTTCATTGCGACACTATCCTAAAACACTTTTCCTGGAGTGCTTCACTGTGATTCTAACCCTCAAACACTTTTCCTTGAGTGCTTCACTGCAATACTAGCTCCAAAACACTTTTCCTGGAGTGCATCACTGTGATAGTAATTGCAGAACATTTTCCTGGAGTGCGTCACTGTGATACTAACCCTAATACACTTTTCCTGAAGTGCTTCACTGTGATACTAGCTCCAAAACACTTTTCCTGGAGTGCTTCACTGTGATACTAAGCGTAAAACACTTTTCCTTGAGTGCTTCAGTGTGATACTAACTCCAAAACACTTTTCCTGGAGTGCTTCACTGTGATACTAACTCCAAAACATTCTTCCTGGAGTGCTTCCCTGTGATACTAACTCCAAAACACTGTTCCTGGAGTGTTTCACTGTGATACAAACTCCAAAACATTTTTCCTAGAGTGCTCCACTGTGATACTAACTCCAAAACACTTTTCTGGAGTGCTCCACTGCGATACTAGATCCAAAACACTTTTCCTGGCATGCATCACTGTGATACTAATTCCAGAACACTTTTCCTGGAGTGCATCACTGTGATAGTAATTGCAGAACATTTTCCTGGAGTGCGTCACTGTGATACTAACCCTAAAACACTTTTCCTGGAGTGCTTCACTGTCATACGAGCTCCAAAACACTTTTCCAGGAGTGCTTCACTGTGATACTATCCGTAAAACACTTTTCTTTGAGTGCCTCATTGTGATACTCACTCCAGAACACTTTTCCTGGAGTGCTTCACTGTGATACTCCCCACAGAACACTTTTCACTGTGATACTAACCCTAAAACACTTTACCTGGAGTGTTTTACTCTGATACTAACTCCAAAACACTTTTCCTGGAGTGCTTCACTGTGATACTAGCTCCATAACACTTTTCCTGGAGTGCTTCACTGTGATACTAACTCCAAAACACTTGTCCCAGAGTACTTCACCGTGATACTAACTCCAAAATACATTTCCTGCAGTGCTTAAATGTGATACTAACTCGAAAACGGTGTTCCCCGAGTGCTTCACTGTGATACTAACTCTAAAACACTTTTCCTGGAGTGCTTTACTGTGATACTAACACCAAAACAGTCTTCCTGGAGTGCTTCATTGCGACACTATCCTAAAACACTTTTCCTGGAGTGCTTCACTGTGATACTAACCCTCAAACACTTTTCCTTGAGTGCTTCACTGCAATACTAGCTCCAAAACACTTTTCCTGGAGTGCATCACTGTGATAGTAATTGCAGAACATTTTCCTGGAGTGCGTCACTGTGATACTAACCCTAATACACTTTTCCTGAAGTGCTTCACTGTGATACTAGCTCCAAAACACTTTTCCTGGAGTGCTTCACTGTGATACTAAGCGTAAAACACTTTTCCTTGAGTGCTTCAGTGTGATACTAACTCCAAAACACTTTTCCTGGAGTGCTTCACTGTGATACTAACTCCAAAACATTCTTCCTGGAGTGCTTCCCTGTGATACTAACTCCAAAACACTTTTCCTGGAGTGCGTCATTGTGATACTAGCTCCAAAACACTTTTCCTTGGAGTGCTTCACTGTGATACTGAACCTCAAACACTTTTCCTGGAGTGCATCACTGTGATACTCACTCCAGAACACTTTTCCTTGAGTGCATCACTGTGATACTAACTCCAGAACACTTTTCCTGGAGTGCTTCACTGTGATACTAACCGTAAACACTTTTCCTGGAGTGCATCACTGCAATACTAATTCCAGAACACTTTTCCTGGAGTGCTTCAATGTGATACTTACACCAAAACACTTTTCCTGGAGTGCTTCATTGTGATACTAACCCGAAAACGGTGTTCCCAGCGTGCTTCACTGTGATACTAATTCCAAAACATTCTTCCTGGAGTGCTTCCCTGTGATACTAACTCCAAAACACTGTTCCTGGAGTGCTTCACAGTGATACAAACTCCAAAACATTTTTCCTGGAGTGCTCCACTGTGATACTAACTCCAAAACACTTTTCTGGAGTGCTCCACTGCGATACTAGATCCAAAACACTTTTCCTGGCATGCATCAATGTGATACTAATTCCAGAACACTTTTCCTGGAGTGCATCACTGTGATAGTAATTGCAGAACATTTTCCTGGAGTGCGTCACTGTGATACTAACCCTAAAACACTTTTCCTGGAGTGCTTCACTGTCATACGAGCTCCAAAACACTTTTCCAGGAGTGCTTCACTGTGATACTCCCCCCAGAACACTTTTCACTGTGATACTAACCCTAAAACACTTTACCTGGAGTGTTTTACTCTGATACTAACTCCAAAACACTTTTCCTGGAGTGCTTCACTGTGATACTAATTCCAGAACACTTTTCCTTGAGTGCTTAACTGTGAGACTAACCCGAAAACGCTTTTCCTGGAGTGCTTCAATGTGATACTAACTCCAAAACACTTTTCCCAGAGTGCTTCACCGTGATACTAACTCCAAAATACTTTTCCTGGAGTGCTTCACCGTGATACTAACTTGAAAACGCTGTTCCCAGAGTGCTTCACTGTGATACTAACTCCAAAACACTTGTCCCAGAGTGCTTCACCGTGATACTAACTCCAAAATACTTTTCCTGCAGTGCTTAAATGTGATACTAACTCGAAAACGGTGTTCCCCGAGTGCTTCACTGTGATACTAACTCTAAAACACTTTTCCTAGAGTGCTTTACTGTGATACTAACACCAAAACAGTCTTCCTGGAGTGCTTCACTGTGATACTAACTCCAAAACATTCTTCCTGGAGTGCTTCCCTGTGATACTAACTCTAAAACACCTTTCCTGGAGTGCTTCACTGTGATACTAATTCCAGAACACTTTTCCTAGATTGTTTCACTGTGATAGTAATTGCAGAACATTTTCCTGGAGTGCGTCACTGTGATACTAGCCCTAAGACATTTTTCCTGGAGTGCTTCACTGTGATACTAGCTCCAAAACACTTTTCCTGGAGTGCTTCACTGTGATACTAACCGTAAAACACTTTTCCTTGAGTGCTTCACTGTGATACTAACTCAAAAACATTCTTCCTGGAGTGCTTCCCTGTGATACTAACTCCAAAACACTGTTCTTGGAGTGCTTCACTGTGATACTAGCTCCAAAACACCTTTTCTGGAGTGCTACAGTGTGATACTAATTCCAGAACACTTTTCCGAGAGTGTTTCACTGTGATAGTAATTGCAGACCATTTTCCTGGAGTGCGTCACTGTGATACTAACCCTAAGACACTTTTCCTGGAGTGCTTCACTGTGATACTAACCGTAAAACACTTTTCCTTGAGTGCTTCACTGTGATACTAACTCCAAAACACTTTTCCTGGAGTGCGTCATTGTGATACTAGCTCCAAAACACTTTTCCTTGGAGTGCTTCACTGTGATACTGAACCTCAAACACTTTTCCTGGAGTGCTTCACTGTGATACTCACTCCAGAACACTTTTCCTTGAGTGCATCACTGTGATACTAACTCCAGAACACTTTTCCTGGAGTGCTTCACTGTGATACTACCTCCAGAACAATTTTCCTGGAGTGCTTCACTGTGATACTCACCGTAAACACTTTTCCTGGAGTGCATCACTGCGATACTAATTCCAGAACACTTTTCCTGGAGTGCTTCAATGTGATACTTACACCAAAACACTTTTCCTGGAGTGCTTCATTGTGATACTAACCCGAAAACGGTGTTCCCAGCGTGCTTCACTGTGATACTAACTCCAAAACACTTTTCCTGGAGTGCTTTACTGTGATACTAACACCAAAACAGTCTTCCTGGAGTGCTTCACTGTGATACTAACTCCAAAACATTCTTCCTGGAGTGCTTCACTGTGATACTAGCTCCAAAACACTTTTCCTGGAGTGCATCACTGCGATACTAATTCCAGAACACTTTTCCTGGAGTGCTTCAATGTGATACTTACACCAAAACACTTTTCCTGGAGTGCTTCATTGTGATACTAACCCGAAAATGATGTTCCCAGCGTGCTTCACTGTGATACTAACTCCAAAACACTTTTCCTGGAGTGCTTCCCTGTGATACTAACTCCAAAACACTTTTCCTGCAGTGCTTCACTCTGATACTAACTCCAAAACATTTTTCCTGGAGTGCTTCACTGTGATACTAGCTCCAAAACACTTTTCCTGAAGTGCATCACTGTGATACTAACTCCAGAACACTTTTCCTGGTGTGCTTCACCGTGATACTACCTCCAAAACGCTTTTCCTGAAGTGCATCACTGTGATACTAACTCCAAAACACTTTTCCTGGAGTGCTTCACTGTGATACTAACTCGTAAACGGTGTTCCCAGAGTGCTTCACTGTGATACTAACTCCAAAACACTTTTCCTGGAGTGCTTTACTGTGATACTAACACCAACACAGTCTTCCTGGAGTGCTTCACGGTGAGACTAACCCTAAAACATTTTTCCTGGTGTGCTTCACTGTGATACTAACTCCAAAACGCTGTTCCCAGAGTGCTTCACTGTGATACTAACTCCAAAACACTCTTCCTGGACTGCTCCACTGTGATACTAACTCCAAAACACTCTTCCTGGAGTGTTTCATTGTGATACTAGCTCCAAAACACTCTTCCTGGAGTATTTCACTGTGATACTAACCCTAAAACCTTGCCTGGAGTGCTTCACTGTGATACTAACCCTAAAACACATTTCCTTGAGTGCTTCACTGTGATACTAACTCCAAAACACTTTTCCCGGAGTGCATCACTGTGACACTAATTCCAGAACACTTTTCCTGGAATGCTTCACTCTGATACTAGCGCTAAAACACTTTTCCTGGAGTGCTTTACTGTGATACTAACCCTAAAACACTTTTCCTTGAGTGCTTCACTGTGATACTAACTCCAAAATACTTTTCCTGGAGTGCTTCTCTGTGAGAGTAATCCTAAAACGCTTTTCCTGGAGTGCTTCACTGTGATACTAACTCGAAAACGCTGTTCCCAGAGTGCTTCACTGTGATACTAACTCCAAAACACTTTTCCTGAAGTGCTTTACTGTGATACTAACACCAAAACACTCTTCCTGGAGTGCTTCACTGTGATACTAACTCCAAAACATTCTACATGGAGTGCTTCCCTGTGATACTAACTCCAAAACACTTTTCCTGAAGTGCTTTACTGTGATACTAACACCAAAACACTTTTCCTGAAGTGCTTTCCTGTGATACTAACTCCAAAACACTCTTCCTGGAGTGCTTTACTGTGATACTTCAAAACATTCTTCCTGGAGTGCTTCAATGTAATACTAACTCCAGAACACTCTTCCTGGAGTGCTTCATTGTGATACTAACTCCAAAACACTCTTCCTGGAGTATTTCACTGTGATACTAAATCTAAAACCTTTCCTGGAGTGCTTCACTGTGATACTAATCCTCAAACACATTTCCCGGAGTGCATCACTGTGACACTAATTCCAGAACACTTTTCCTGGAATGCTTCACTGTGATACGAGCGCTAAAACACTTTTCCTGGAGTGCTTCACTGTGATACTACCCTTAAAACACTTTTTCTGGAGTGCTTCACTGTGATACTAACCTTAAAACACTTTTCCTGGAGTGCTTCACTGTGTTACTCGCTCCAAAACACTTTTCCTGGAGTGCATCACTGTGATACTAGCTCCAAAACACTTTTCCTGGAGTGCTCCCCGTGATACTAACTCCAAAACACTTTTCCTGGAGTGCTTCACAGTGAGAGTAACCCTAAAACACTTTTCCTGGAATGCTTCACTGTGATACTAACTCGAAAGCGCTGTTCCTGGACTGCTCCACTGTGATTCTAACTCCAAAACACTCTTCCTGCAGTGCTTCATTGTGATACTAACTCCAAAACACTCTTCCTGGAGTATTTCACTGTGATACTAACCCTAAAACCTTTCCTGGAGTGCTTCACTGTGATACTTACCCTAAAACACATTTCCTGGAGCGCTTCACTGTGATACTAACTCCAAAACACTTTTCCCGGAGTGCATCACTGTGATACTAATTCCAGAACACTTTTCCTAGAGTGCTTCACTGTGAGACTAACCCTAAAACACTTTTCCTTGAGTGCTTCACTGTGATACTAGCTCCAAAACACTTTTCCTGGAGTGCATCACTGTGATACTAATTCCAAAAAACTTTTCCTGGAGTGCTTCACTGTGATACTAATCCTAAAACACTTTTCCTGGAGTGCTTCACTGTGATACTAACTCCAAAACACTTTTCCTGGAGTGCTTCACTGCGATACTAGCTTCAAAACACTTTTCCTGGAGTGCTTCACTGTGATACTGATTCCAGAACAATTTACCTGGAGTGCTTCACTGTGATACTAACCCTAAAACACTTTTCCTGGAGTGTTTTACAGTGATACTAACTCCGAAACACTTTTCCTCGAGTGCTCCCCGTGATACTAACTCCAAAACACTTTTCCTGGAGTTCTTCACAGTGAGAGTAACCCTAAAACATTTTTCCTGGAGTGCTTCACTGTGATACTAACTCGAAAACGCTGTTCCCAGAGTGATTCACTGTGATACTAACTCCAAAACATTCTTCCTGGTCTGCCTCCCTGTGATACTAACTCCAAAACACTCTTCTTGGAGTGCTTCATTGTGATACTAACTCCAAAACACTCTTCCTGGAGTATTTCACTGTGATACTAACCCTAAAACCTTTCCTGGAGCGCTTCACTGTGATACTAACCCTAAAACACTTTTCCTGGAGTGCTTCACTGTGATACTAACTCCAGAACACTTTTCCTGGAGTGCATCACTGTGATAGTAATTGCAGGACATTTTCCTGGAGTGCGTCACTGTGATACTAACCCTAAGACACTTTTCCTGGAGTGCTTCACTGTCATACGAGCTCCAAAACACTTTTCCTGGAGTGCTTCACTGTAATACTAACCGTAAAACACTTTTCTTTGAGTGCTTCAGTGTGATACTAACTCCAAAACACTTTTCCTGGAGTGTTTCACTGTGATACTAGCTCCAAAACACTTTTCCTTCGAGTGCTTCACTGTGATACTAAACCTAAAACACTTTTCCTGGAGTATTTTACTGTGATACTCACTCCAGAACACTTTTCCTGGAGTGCTTCACTGTGATACGAACTCCAGAACACTTTTCCTGGAGTGCTTCACTGTGATACTCCCCCCAGAACACTTTTCCTGGAGTGTTTCACTGTGATACTAACCCTAAAACACTTTACCTGGAGTGTTTTACTCTGATACTAACTCCAAAACACTTTTCCTGGAGTGCTTCACTGTGATACTAATTCCAGAACACTTTTCCTTGAGTGCTTAACTGTGAGACTAACCCGAAAACGCTTTTCCTGGAGTGCTTCAATGTGATACTAACTCCAAAACACTTTTCCCAGAGTGCTTCACCGTGATACTAACTCCAAAATACTTTTCCTGCAGTGCTTCACCGTGATACTAACTCGAAAACGCTGTTCCCAGAGTGCTTCACTGTGATACTAACTCCAAAACACTTTTCCTGGAGTGCTTTACTGTGATACTAACTCCAAAACATTCTTCCTGGAGTGCTTCCCTGTGATACTAACTCCAAAACACTGTTTCTGGAGTGCTTCACTCTGATACTAACTCCAAAACACTTTTCCTGGAGTGCTTCACTGTCATACGAACTCCAAAACACTTGTCCCAGAGTGCTTCACCGTGATACTAACTCCAAAATACTTTTCCTGCAGTGCTTAAATGTGATACTAACACCAAAACAGTCTTCCTGGAGTGCTTCACTGTGATACTAACTCTAAAACACTTTTCCTGGAGTGCTTTACTGTGATACTAACACCAAAACAGTCTTCCTGGAGTGCTTCACTGTGATACTAACTCCAAAACATTCTTCCTGGAGTGCTTCCCTGTGATACTAACTCTAAAACACCTTTCCTGGAGTGCTTCACTGTGATACTAATTCCAGAACACTTTTCCGAGATTGTTTCACTGTGATAGTACTTGCAGAACATTTTCCTGGAGTGCGTAACTGTGATACTAGCCCTAAGACATTTTTCCTGGAGTGCTTCACTGTGATACTAACTCGAAAACGCTGTTCCCAGAGTGCTTCACTGTGATACTAACTCCAAAACACTTTTCCTGAAGTGCTTTACTGTGATACGAACTCAAAAACATTCTTCCTGGAGTGCTTCACTGTGATAATAACTCAAAAACACTGTTCTTGGAGTGCTTCACTGTGATACGAGCTCCAAAACACCTTTCCTGGAGTGCTACACTGTGATCCTAATTCCAGAACACTTTTCCGAGAGTGTTTCACTGTGATAGTAATTGCAGACCATTTTCCTGGAGTGCTTCACTGTGATACTAACCGTAAAACACTTTTCCTTGAGTGCTTCACTGTGATACTAACTCCAAAACACTTTTCCTGGAGTGCGTCATTGTGATACTAGCTCCAAAACACTTTTCCTTGGAGTGCTTCACTGTGGTACTAAACCTCAAACACTTTTCCTGGAGTGCATCACTGTGATACTCACTCCAGAACACTTTTCCTTGAGTGCATCACTGTGATACTAACTCCAGAACACTTTTCCTGGAGTGCTTCACTGTGATACTAACCGTAAACACTTTTCCTTGAGTGCTTCACTGTGATACTAACTCCAAAACACTTTTCCTGGAGTGCATCACTGCGATACTAATTCCAGAACACTTTTCCTGGAGTGCTTCAATGTGATACTTACACCAAAACACTTTTCCTGGAGTGCTTCATTGTGATACTAACCCGAAAACGGTGTTCCCAGCGTGCTTCACTGTGATACTAACTCCAAAACACTTTTCCTGGAGTGCTTTACTGTGATACTAACACCAAAACAGTCTTCCTGGAGTGCTTCACTGTGATACTAACTCCAAAACATTCTTCCTGGAGTGCTTCACTGTGATACTAGCTCCAAAACACTTTTCCTGAAGTGCATCACTGTGATACTAACTCCAAAACACTTTTCCTGGAGTGCTTCAATGTGATACTTTCACCAAAACACTTTTCCTGGAGTGCTTCATTGTGATACTAACCCGAAAACGGTGTTCCCAGCATTCTTCACTGTGATACTAACTCCAAAACACTTTTCCTGGAGTGCTTCCCTGTGATACTAACTCCAAAACACTTTTCCTGGAGTGCTTCACTCTGATACTAACTCCAAAACATTTTTCCTGGAGTGCTTCACTGTGATACTAGCTCCAAAACACTTTTCCTGAAGTGCATCACTGTGATACTAACTCCAGAACACTTTTCCTGGTGTGCTTCACCGTGATACTACCTCCAAAACACTTTTCCTGAAGTGCATCACTGTGATACTAAATCCAAAACACTTTTCCTGGAGTGCTTCACTGTGATACTAACTCGAAAACGGTGTTCCCAGAGTGTTTCACTGTGATACTAACTCCAAAACACTTTTCCTGGAGTGCTTCACTGTGATACTAACTCGAAAACGGTGTTCCCAGAGTGCTTCACTGTGATACTAACTCCAAAACACTTTTCCTGGAGTGCTTTACTGTGATACTAACACCAACACAGTCTTCCTGGAGTGCTTCACGGTGAGACTAACCCTGAAACATTTTTCCTGCTGTGCTTCACTGTGATACTAACTCCAAAACGCTGTTCCCAGAGTGCTTCACTGTGATATTAACTCCAAAACACTCTTCCTGGACTGCTCCACTGTGATACTAACACCAAAACACTCTTCCTGGAGTGTTTCATTGGGATACTAGCTCCAAAACACTCTTCCTGGAGTATTTCACTGTGATACTAACCCTAAAACCTTTCCTGGAGTGCTTCACTGTGATACTAACTCCAAAACACATTTCCTTGAGTGCTTCACTGTGATACTAACTCCAAAACACGTTTCCCGGAGTGCATCACTGTGACACTAATTCCAGAACACTTTTCCTGGAATGCTTCACTCTGATACTAGCGCTAAAACACTTTTCCTGGAGTGCTTTACTGTGATACTAACCCTAAAACACGTTTCCTTGAGTGCTTCACTGTGAGAGTCATCCTAAAACGCTTTTCCTGGAGTGCTTCACTGTGATACTAACTCGAAAACGCTGTTCCCAGAGTGCTTCACTGTGATACTAACTCCAAAACACTTTTCCTGAAGTGCTTTACTGTGATACTAACACCAAAACACTCTTCCTGGAGTGCTTCACTGTGATACTAACTCCAAAACATTCTACATGGAGTGCTTCCCTGTGATACTAACTCCAAAACACTTTTCCTGAAGTGCTTTACTGTGATACTAACACCAAAACACTTTTCCTGAAGTGCTTTCCTGTGATACTAACTCCAAAACACTCTTCCTGGAGTGCTTTACTGTGATACTAACACCAAAACAGTCTTCCTGGAGTGCTTCACTGTGATACTAACTCCAAAACATTCTTCCTGGAGTTCTTCACTGTGATACTAGCTCCAAAACACTTTTCCTGAAGTGCATCACTGTGATACTAACTCCAAAACACTTTTCCTGGAGTGCTTCACTGTGATACTAACACCAAAACATTCTTCCTGGAGTGCTTCACTGTGATACTAGCTCCAAAACACTTTTCCTGGAGTGCATCACGGCGATACTAATTCCAGAACACTTTTCCTGGAGTGCTTCAATGTGATACTTACACCAAAACACTTTTCCTGGAGTGCTTCATTGTGATACTAACCCGAAAACGGTGTTCCCAGCGTTCTTCACTGTGATACTAACTCCAAAACACTTTTCCTGGAGTGCTTCCCTGTGATACTAACTCCAAAACACTTTTCCTGGAGTGCTTCACTGTGATACTAGCTCCAAAACACTTCTCCTGAAGTGCATCACTGTGATACTAACTCCAGAACACTTTTCCTGGTGTGCTTCACCGTGATACTACCTCCAAAACACTTTTCCTGAAGTGCATCACTGTGATACTAACTCCAAAACACTTTTCCTGGAGTGCTTCACTGTGATACTAGCTCCAAAACACTTTTCCTGAAGTGCATCACTGTGATACTAACTCCAAAACACTTTTCCTGGAGTGCTTCACTGTGATACTAACTCGAAAACGGTGTTCCCAGAGTGCTTCACTGTGATACTAACTCCAAAACACTTTTCCTGGAGTGCTTCACTGTGATACTAACTCGAAAACGGTGTTCCCAGAGTGCTTCACTGTGATACTAACTCCAAAACACTTTTCCTGGAGTGCTTTACTGTGATACTAACACCAACACAGTCTTCCTGGAGTGCTTCACGGTGAGACTAACCCTAAAACATTTTTCCTGGTGTGCTTCACTGTGATACTAACTCCAAAACGCTGTTCCCAGAGTGCTTCACTGTGATATTAACTCCAAAACACTCTTCCTGGACTGCTCCACTGTGATACTAACACCAAAACACTCTTCCTGGAGTGTTTCATTGTGATACTAGCTCCAAAACACTCTTCCTGGAGTATTTCACTGTGATACTAACCCTAAAACCTTTCCTGGAGTGCTTCACTGTGATACTAACTCCAAAACACATTTCCTTGAGTGCTTCACTGTGATACGAACTCCAAAACACTTTTCCCGGAGTGCATCACTGTGACACTAATTCCAGAACACTTTTCCTGGAATGCTTCACTCTGATACTAGCGCTAAAACACTTTTCCTGGAGTGCTTTACTGTGATACTAACCCTAAAACACTTTTCCTTGAGTGCTTCACTGTGATACTAACTCCAAAATACTTTTCCTGGAGTGCTTCTCTGTGAGAGTCATCCTAAAACGCTTTTCCTGGAGTGCTTCACTGTGATACTAACTCGAAAACGCTGTTCCCAGAGTGCTTCACCGTGATACTAACTCCAAAACACTTTTCCTGAAGTGCTTTACTGTGATACGAACACCAAAACACTCTTCCTGGAGTGCTTCACTGTGATACTAACTCCAAAAGATTCTACATGGAGTGCTTCCCTGTGATACTAACTCCAAAACACTTTTCCTGAAGTGCTTTCCTGTGATACTAACTCCAAAACACTCTTCCTGGAGTGCTTTACTGTGATACTACAAAACACTCTTCCTGGAGTGCTTCAATGTGATACTAACTCCAAAACACTCTTCCTGGAGTATTTCACTGTGATACTAACCCTAAAACCTTTCCTGGAGTGCTTCACTGTGATACTAATCCTAAAACACATTTCCCGGAATGCATCACTGTGACACTAATTCCAGAACACTTTTCCGGGAATGCTTCACTGTGATACAAGCGCTAAAACACTTTTCCTGGAGTGCTTCACTGTGATACTAACCCTAAAACACTTTTCCTGGAGTGCTTCACTGTGATACTAGCTCCAAAACACTTTTCCTGGAGTGCTTCTCTGTGAGAGTCATCCTAAAACGCTTTTCCTGGAGTGCTTCACTGTGATACTAACTCGAAAACGCTGTTCCCAGAGTGCTTCACCGTGATACTAACTCCAAAACACTTTTCCTGAAGTGCTTTACTGTGATACGAACACCAAAACACTCTTCCTGGAGTGCTTCACTGTGATACTAACTCCAAAAGATTCTACATGGAGTGCTTCCCTGTGATACTAACTCCAAAACACTTTTCCTGAAGTGCTTTACTGTGATACTAACACCAAAACACTTTTCCTGAAGTGCTTTCCTGTGATACTAACTCCAAAACACTCTTCCTGGAGTGCTTTACTGTGATACTACAAAACATTCTTCCTGGAGTGCTTCAATGTGATACTAACTCCAAAACACTCTTCCTGGAGTATTTCACTGTGATACTAACCCTAAAACCTTTCCTGGAGTGCTTCACTGTGATACTAATCCTAAAACACATTTCCCGGAGTGCATCACTGTGACACTAATTCCAGAACACTTTTCCTGGAATGCTTCACTGTGATACAAGCGCTAAAACACTTTTCCTGGAGTGCTTCACTGTGATACTAACCCTAAAACACTTTTCCTGGAGTGCTTCACTGTGATACTAGCTCCAAAACACTTTTCCTGGAGTGCTCCCCGTGATACTAACTCCAAAACACTTTTCCTGGAGTGCTTCACAGTGAGAGTAACCCTAAAACACTTTTCCTGGAATGCTTCACTGTGATACTAACTCGAAAGCGCTGTTCCTGGACTGCTCCACTGTGATAATAACTCCAAAACACTCTTCCTGCAGTGCTTCATTGTGATACTAACTCCAAAACACTCTTCCTGGAGTATTTCACTGTGATACTAACCCTAAAACCTTTCCTGGAGTGCTTCACTGTGATACTAACCCTAAAATACATTTCCTTGAGCGCTTCACTGTGATACTAACTCCAAAACACTTTTCCTGGAGTGCATCACTGTGATACTAATTCCAGAACACTTTTCCTAGAGTGCTTCACTGTGAGACTAACTCCAAAACATTCTTCCTGGAGTTCTTCACTGTGATACTAGCTCCAAAACACTTTTCCTGAAGTGCATCACTGTGATACTAACTCCAAAACAGTCTTCCTGGAGTGCTTCACTGTGATACTAACACCAAAACATTCTTCCTGGAGTGCTTCACTGTGATACTAGCTCCAAAACACTTTTCCTGGAGTGCATCACTGCGATACTAATTCCAGAACACTTTTCCTGGAGTGCTTCAATGTGATACTTACACCAAAACACTTTTCCTGGAGTGCTTCATTGTGATACTAACCCGAAAACGGTGTTCCCAGCGTTCTTCACTGTGATACTAACTCCAAAACACTTTTCCTGGAGTGCTTCCCTGTGATACTAACTCCAAAACACTTTTCCTGGAGTGCTTCACTGTGATACTAGCTCCAAAACACTTCTCCTGAAGTGCATCACTGTGATACTAACTCCAGACCACTTTTCCTGGTGTGCTTCACCGTGATACTACCTCCAAAACACTTTTCCTGAAGTGCATCACTGTGATACTAACTCCAAAACACTTTTCCTGGAGTGCTTCACTCTGATACTAACTCCAAAACACTTTTCCTGGAGTGCTTCACTGTGATACTAACTCGGAAACGGTGTTCCCAGAGTGCTTCACTGTGATACTAGCTCCAAAACACTTTTCCTGAAGTGCATCACTGTGATACTAACTCCAAAACACTTTTCCTGGAGTGCTTCACTGTGATACTAACTCGAAAACGGTGTTCCCAGAGTGCTTCACTGTGATACTAACTCCAAAACACTTTTCCTGGAGTGCTTCACTGTGATACTAACTCGAAAACGGTGTTCCCAGAGTGCTTCACTGTGATACTAACTCCAAAACACTTTTCCTGGAGTGCTTTACTGTGATACTAACACCAACACAGTCTTCCTGGAGTGCTTCACGGTGAGACTAACCCTAAAACATTTTTCCTGGTGTGCTTCACTGTGATACTAACTCCAAAACGCTGTTCCCAGAGTGCTTCACTGTGATATTAACTCCAAAACACTCTTCCTGGACTGCTCCACTGTGATACTAACACCAAAACACTCTTCCTGGAGTGTTTCATTGTGATACTAGCTCCAAAACACTCTTCCTGGAGTATTTCACTGTGATACTAACCCTAAAACCTTTCCTTGAGTGCTTCACTGTGATACTAACTCCAAAACACTTTTCCCGGAGTGCATCACTGTGACACTAATTCCAGAACACTTTTCCTGGAATGCTTCACTCTGATACTAGCGCTAAAACACTTTTCCTGGAGTGCTTTACTGTGATACTAACCCTAAAACACTTTTCCTTGAGTGCTTCACTGTGATACTAACTCCAAAATACTTTTCCTGGAGTGCTTCTCTGTGAGAGTCATCCTAAAACGCTTTTCCTGGAGTGCTTCACTGTGATACTAACTCGAAAACGCTGTTCCCAGAGTGCTTCACCGTGATACTAACTCCAAAACACTTTTCCTGAAGTGCTTTACTGTGATACGAACACCAAAACACTCTTCCTGGAGTGCTTTCCTGTGATACTACAAAACATTCTTCCTGGAGTGCTTCAATGTGATACTAACTCCAAAACACTCTTCCTGGAGTATTTCACTGTGATACTAACCCTAAAACCTTTCCTGGAGTGCTTCACTGTGATACTAATCCTAAAACACATTTCCCGGAGTGCATCACTGTGACACTAATTCCAGAACACTTTTCCTGGAATGCTTCACTGTGATACAAGCGCTAAAACACTTTTCCTGGAGTGCTTCACTGTGATACTAACCCTAAAACACTTTTCCTGGAGTGCTTCACTGTGATACTAGCTCCAAAACACTTTTCCTGGAGTGCTTCTCTGTGAGAGTCATCCTAAAACGCTTTTCCTGGAGTGCTTCACTGTGATACTAACTCGAAAACGCTGTTCCCAGAGTGCTTCACCGTGATACTAACTCCAAAACACTTTTCCTGAAGTGCTTTACTGTGATACGAACACCAAAACACTCTTCCTGGAGTGCTTCACTGTGATACTAACTCCAAAAGATTCTACATGGAGTGCTTCCCTGTGATACTAACTCCAAAACACTTTTCCTGAAGTGCTTTACTGTGATACTAACACCAAAACACTTTTCCTGAAGTGCTTTCCTGTGATACTAACTCCAAAACACTCTTCCTGGAGTGCTTTACTGTGATACTACAAAACATTCTTCCTGGAGTGCTTCAATGTGATACTAACTCCAAAACACTCTTCCTGGAGTATTTCACTGTGATACTAACCCTAAAACCTTTCCTGGAGTGCTTCACTGTGATACTAATCCTAAAACACATTTCCCGGAGTGCATCACTGTGACACTAATTCCAGAACACTTTTCCTGGAATGCTTCACTGTGATACAAGCGCTAAAACACTTTTCCTGGAGTGCTTCACTGGGATACTAACCCTAAAACACTTTTCCTGGAGTGCTTCACTGTGATACTAGCTCCAAAACACTTTTCCTGGAGTGCTCCCCGTGATACTAACTCCAAAACACTTTTCCTGGAGTGCTTCACAGTGAGAGTAACCCTAAAACACTTTTCCTGGAATGCTTCACTGTGATACTAACTCGAAAGCGCTGTTCCTGGACTGCTCCACTGTGATAATAACTCCAAAACACTCTTCCTGCAGTGCTTCATTGTGATACTAACTCCAAAACACTCTTCCTGGAGTATTTCACTGTGATACTAACCCTAAAACCTTTCCTGGAGTGCTTCACTGTGATACTAACCCTAAAATACATTTCCTTGAGCGCTTCACTGTGATACTAACTCCAAAACACTTTTCCTGGAGTGCATCACTGTGATACTAATTCCAGAACACTTTTCCTAGAGTGCTTCACTGTGAGACTAACCCTAAAACACTTTTCCTTGAGTGCTTCACTGTGATACTAGCTCCAAAACACTTTTCCTGGAGTGCTTCCCTGTGATACTAACTCCAAAACACTTTTCCTGGAGTGCTTCACTCTGATACTAACTCCAAAACATTTTTCCTGGAGTGCTTCACTGTGATACTAGCTCCAAAACACTTTTCCTGAAGTGCATCACTGTGATACTAACTCCAGAACACTTTTCCTGGTGTGCTTCACCGTGATACTACCTCCAAAACACTTTTCCTGAAGTGCATCACTGTGATACTAAATCCAAAACACTTTTCCTGGAGTGCTTCACTGTGATACTAACTCGAAAACGGTGTTCCCAGAGTGTTTCACTGTGATACTAACTCCAAAACACTTTTCCTGGAGTGCTTCACTGTGATACTAACTCGAAAACGGTGTTCCCAGAGTGCTTCACTGTGATACTAACTCCAAAACACTTTTCCTGGAGTGCTTTACTGTGATACTAACACCAACACAGTCTTCCTGGAGTGCTTCACGGTGAGACTAACCCTGAAACATTTTTCCTGGTGTGCTTCACTGTGATACTAACTCCAAAACGCTGTTCCCAGAGTGCTTCACTGTGATATTAACTCCAAAACACTCTTCCTGGACTGCTCCACTGTGATACTAACACCAAAACACTCTTCCTGGAGTGTTTCATTGGGATACTAGCTCCAAAACACTCTTCCTGGAGTATTTCACTGTGATACTAACCCTAAAACCTTTCCTGGAGTGCTTCACTGTGATACTAACTCCAAAACACATTTCCTTGAGTGCTTCACTGTGATACTAACTCCAAAACACTTTTCCCGGAGTGCATCACTGTGACACTAATTCCAGAACACTTTTCCTGGAATGCTTCACTCTGATACTAGCGCTAAAACACTTTTCCTGGAGTGCTTTACTGTGATACTAACCCTAAAACACTTTTCCTTGAGTGCTTCACTGTGAGAGTCATCCTAAAACGCTTTTCCTGGAGTGCTTCACTGTGATACTAACTCGAAAACGCTGTTCCCAGAGTGCTTCACTGTGATACTAACTCCAAAACACTTTTCCTGAAGTGCTTTACTGTGATACTAACACCAAAACACTCTTCCTGGAGTGCTTCACTGTGATACTAACTCCAAAACATTCTACATGGAGTGCTTCCCTGTGATACTAACTCCAAAACACTTTTCCCGAAGTGCTTTACTGTGATACTAACAACAAAACACTTTTCCTGAAGTGCTTTCCTGTGATACTAACTCCAAAACACTCTTCCTGGAGTGCTTTACTGTGATACTAACACCAAAACAGTCTTCCTGGAGTGCTTCACTGTGATACTAACTCCAAAACATTCTTCCTGGAGTTCTTCACTGTGATACTAGCTCCAAAACACTTTTCCTGAAGTGCATCACTGTGATACTAACTCCAGAACACTTTTCCTGGTGTGCTTCACTGTGACACTACCCGAAAACACTTTTCCTGGAGTGCTTCACTGTGGTACTAACCCTAAAACACTTTTCCTTGAGTGTGTCACTGTGATACTAACGCTAAAACACTTTACCTGGAGTGCTTCACTGTGATACTAACTCCAAAACACTTTTCCTGGAGTGCTTCCCTGTGATACTAACTCCAAAACACTTTTCCTGGAGTGCTTCACTGTGATACTAGCTCCAAAACACTTCTCCTGAAGTGCATCACTGTGATACTAACTCCAGAACACTTTTCCTGGTGTGCTTCACCGTGATACTACCTCCAAAACACTTTTCCTGAAGTGCATCACTGTGATACTAACTCCAAAACACTTTTCCTGGAGTGCTTCACTGTGATACTAACTCCAAAACACTTTTCCTGGAGTGCTTCACTGTGATACTAACTCGAAAACGGTGTTCCCAGAGTGCTTCACTGTGATACTAGCTCCAAAACACTTTTCCTGAAGTGCATCACTGTGATACTAACTCCAAAACACTTTTCCTGGAGTGCTTCACTGTGATACTAACTCGAAAACGGTGTTCCCAGAGTGCTTCACTGTGATACTAACTCCAAAACACTTTTCCTGGAGTGCTTCACTGTGATACTAACTCGAAAACGGTGTTCCCAGAGTGCTTCACTGTGATACTAACTCCAAAACACTTTTCCTGGAGTGCTTTACTGTGATACTAACACCAACACAGTCTTCCTGGAGTGCTTCACGGTGAGACTAACCCTAAAACATTTTTCCTGGTGTGCTTCACTGTGATACTAACTCCAAAACGCTGTTCCCAGAGTGCTTCACTGTGATATTAACTCCAAAACACTCTTCCTGGACTGCTCCACTGTGATACTAACACCAAAACACTCTTCCTGGAGTGTTTCATTGGGATACTAGCTCCAAAACACTCTTCCTGGAGTATTTCACTGTGATACTAACCCTAAAACCTTTCCTGGAGTGCTTCACTGTGATACTAACTCCAAAACACATTTCCTTGAGTGCTTCACTGTGATACGAACTCCAAAACACTTTTCCCGGAGTGCATCACTGTGACACTAATTCCAGAACACTTTTCCTGGAATGCTTCACTCTGATACTAGCGCTAAAACACTTTTCCTGGAGTGCTTTACTGTGATACGAACACCAAAACACTCTTCCTGGAGTGCTTCACTGTGATACTAACTCCAAAAGATTCTACATGGAGTGCTTCCCTGTGATACTAACTCCAAAACACTTTTCCTGAAGTGCTTTACTGTGATACTAACACCAAAACACTTTTCCTGAAGTGCTTTCCTGTGATACTAACTCCAAAACACTCTTCCTGGAGTGCTTTACTGTGATACTACAAAACATTCTTCCTGGAGTGCTTCAATGTGATACTAACTCCAAAACACTCTTCCTGGAGTATTTCACTGTGATACTAACCCTAAAACCTTTCCTGGAGTGCTTCACTGTGATACTAATCCTAAAACACATTTCCCGGAGTGCATCACTGTGACACTAATTCCAGAACACTTTTCCTGGAATGCTTCACTGTGATACAAGCGCTAAAACACTTTTCCTGGAGTGCTTCACTGTGATACTAACCCTAAAACACTTTTCCTGGAGTGCTTCACTGTGATACTAGCTCCAAAACACTTCTCCTGGAGTGCTCCCCGTGATACTAACTCCAAAACACTTTTCCTGGAGTGCTTCACAGTGAGAGTAACCCTAAAACACTTTTCCTGGAATGCTTCACTGTGATACTAACTCGAAAGCGCTGTTCCTGGACTGCTCCACTGTGATAATAACTCCAAAACACTCTTCCTGCAGTGCTTCATTGTGATACTAACTCCAAAACACTCTTCCTGGAGTATTTCACTGTGATACTAACCCTAAAACCTTTCCTGGAGTGCTTCACTGTGATACTAACCCTAAAATACATTTCCTTGAGCGCTTCACTGTGATACTAACTCCAAAACACTTTTCCTGGAGTGCATCACTGTGATACTAATTCCAGAACACTTTTCCTAGAGTGCTTCACTGTGAGACTAACCCTAAAACACTTTTCCTTGAGTGCTTCACTGTGATACTAGCTCCAAAACACTTTTCCTGGAGTGCTTCCCTGTGATACTAACTCCAAAACACTTTTCCTGGAGTGCTTCACTCTGATACTAACTCCAAAACATTTTTCCTGGAGTGCTTCACTGTGATACTAGCTCCAAAACACTTTTCCTGAAGTGCATCACTGTGATACTAACTCCAGAACACTTTTCCTGGTGTGCTTCACCGTGATACTACCTCCAAAACACTTTTCCTGAAGTGCATCACTGTGATACTAAATCCAAAACACTTTTCCTGGAGTGCTTCACTGTGATACTAACTCGAAAACGGTGTTCCCAGAGTGTTTCACTGTGATACTAACTCCAAAACACTTTTCCTGGAGTGCTTCACTGTGATACTAACTCGAAAACGGTGTTCCCAGAGTGCTTCACTGTGATACTAACTCCAAAACACTTTTCCTGGAGTGCTTTACTGTGATACTAACACCAACACAGTCTTCCTGGAGTGCTTCACGGTGAGACTAACCCTGAAACATTTTTCCTGGTGTGCTTCACTGTGATACTAACTCCAAAACGCTGTTCCCAGAGTGCTTCACTGTGATATTAACTCCAAAACACTCTTCCTGGACTGCTCCACTGTGATACTAACACCAAAACACTCTTCCTGGAGTGTTTCATTGGGATACTAGCTCCAAAACACTCTTCCTGGAGTATTTCACTGTGATACTAACCCTAAAACCTTTCCTGGAGTGCTTCACTGTGATACTAATCCTAAAACACATTTCCCGGAGTGCATCACTGTGACACTAATTCCAGAACACTTTTCCTGGAATGCTTCACTGTAATACAAGCGCTAAAACACTTTTCCTGGAGTGCTTCACTGTGATACTAACCCTAAAACACTTTTCCTGGAGTGCTTCACTGTGATACTAGCTCCAAAACACTTTTCCTGGAGTGCTCCCCGTGATACTAACTCCAAAACACTTTTCCTGGAGTGCTTCACAGTGAGAGTAACCCTAAAACACTTTTCCTGGAATGCTTCACTGTGATACTAACTCGAAAGCGCTGTTCCTGGACTGCTCCACTGTGATAAAAACTCCAAAACACTCTTCCTGCAGTGCTTCATTGAGATACTAACTCCAAAACACTCTTCCTGGAGTATTTCACTGTGATACTAACCCTAAAACCTTTCCTGGAGTGCTTCACTGTGATACTAACCCTAAAATACATTTCCTTGAGCGCTTCACTGTGATACTAACTCCAAAACACATTTCCTGGAGTGCATCACTGTGATACTAATTCCAGAACACTTTTCCTAGAGTGCTTCACTGTGAGACTAACCCTAAAACACTTTTCCTTGAGTGCTTCACTGTGATACTAGCTCCAAAACACTTTTCCTGGAGTGCTTCCCTGTGATACTAACTCCAAAACACTTTTCCTGGAGTGCTTCACTCTGATACTAACTCCAAAACATTTTTCCTTGAGCGCTTCACTGTGATACTAACTCCAAAACACTTTTCCTGGAGTGCATCACTGTGATACTAATTCCAGAACACTTTTCCTAGAGTGCTTCACTGTGAGACTAACCCTAAAACACTTTTCCTTGAGTGCTTCACTGTGATACTAGCTCCAAAACACTTTTCCTGGAGTGCTTCCCTGTGATACTAACTCCAAAACACTTTTCCTGGAGTGCTTCACTCTGATACTAACTCCAAAACATTTTTCCTGGAGTGCTTCCCTGTGATACTAACTCTAAAACACCTTTCCTGGAGTGCTTCACTGTGAAACTAATTCCAGAACACTTTTCCTAGATTGTTTCACTGTGATAGTAATTGCAGAACATTTTCCTGGAGTGCGTCACTGTGATACTAACCCTAAGACATTTTTCCTGGAGTGCTTCACTGTGATACTAGCTCCAAAACACATTTCCTGGAGTGCTTCACTGTGATACTAACCGTAAAACGCTTTTCCTTGAGTGCTTCACTGTGATACTAACTCAAAAACATTCTTCCTGGAGTGCTTCCCTGTGATACTAACTCCAAAACACTGTTCTTGGAGTGCTTCACTGTGATACTAGCTCCAAAACACCTTTCCTGGAGTGCTACACTGTGATACTAATTCCAGAACACTTTTCCGAGAGTGTTTCACTGTGATAGTAATTGCAGACCATTTTCCTGGAGTGCGTCACTGTGATACTAACCCTAAGACACTTTTCCTGGAGTGCTTCACTGTGATACTAACCGTAAAACACTTTTCCTTTAGTGCTTCACTGTGATACTAACTCAAAAACACTTTTCCTGGAGTGCGTCATTGTGATACTAGCTCCAAAACACTTTTCCTTGGAGTGCTTCACTGTGATACTAAACCTCAAACACTTTTCCTGGAGTGCATCACTGTGATACTCACTCCAGAACACTTTTCCTGGAGTGCTTCACTGTGATACTACCTCCAGAACAATTTTCCTGGAGTGCTTCACTGTGATACTAACCGTAAACACTTTTCCTTGAGTGCTTCACTGTGATACTAACTCCAAAACACTTTTCCTGGAGTGCGTCACTGTGATACTAGCTCCAAAACACTTTTCCTTGGAGTGCATCATTGTGATACTAATTCCAGAACACTTTTCCTGGAGTGCTTCAATGTGATACTTACACCAAAACACTTTTCCTGGAGTGCTTCATTGTGATACTAACCCGAAAACGGTGTTCCCAGCGTGCTTCACTGTGATACTAACTCCAAAACACTTTTCCTGGAGTGCTTTACTGTGATACTAACACCAAAACAGTCTTCCTTGAGTGCTTCACTGTGATACTAACTCCAAAACATTCTTCCTGGAGTGCTTCACTGTGATACTAGCTCCAAAACACTTTTCCTGAAGTGCATCACTGTGATACTAACTCCAAAACACTGTTCCTGGAGTGCTTCACTCTGATACTAACTCCAAAACATTTTTCCTGGAGTGCTTCACTGTGATACTAGCTCCAAAACACTTTTCCTGAAGTGCATCACTGTGATACTAACTCCAGAACACTTTTCCTGGAGTGCTTCACTGTGATACTAACTCCAAATCGCTTTTCCTGGAGTGCTTCACTGTGATACTAACTCCAAAACGCTGTTCCCAGAGTGCTTCACTGTGATACTAACTCCAAAACACTCTTCCTGGACTGCTCCACTGTGATACTAACTCCAAAACACTCTTCCTGGAGTGTTTCATTGTGATACTAGCTCCAAAACACTCTTCCTGGAGTATTTCACTGTGATACTAACCCTAAAACCTTTCCTGGAGTGCTTCACTGTGATACTAGCTCCAAAACACTTTTCCTGAAGTGCATCACTGTGATACTAACACCATTACACTTTTCCTGAAGTGCTTTCCTGTGATACTAACTCCAAAACACTCTTCCTGGAGTGCTTTACTGTGATACTACAAAACATTCTTCCTGGAGTGCTTCAATGTGATACTAACTCCAAAACACTCTTCCTGGAGTATTTCACTGTGATACTAACCCTAAAACCTTTCCTGGAGTGCTTCACTGTGATACTAATCCTAAAACACATTTCCCGGAGTGCATCACTGTGACACTAATTCCAGAACACTTTTCCTGGAATGCTTCACTGTGATACAAGCGCTAAAACACTTTTCCTGGAGTGCTTCACTGTGATACTAACCCTAAAACACTTTTCCTGGAGTGCTTCACTGTGATACTAGCTCCAAAACACTTTTCCTGGAGTGCTCCCCGTGATACTAACTCCAAAACACTTTTCCTGGAGTGCTTCACAGTGAGAGTAACCCTAAAACACTTTTCCTGGAATGCTTCACTGTGATACTAACTCGAAAGCGCTGTTCCTGGACTGCTCCACTGTGATAATAACTCCAAAACACTCTTCCTGCAGTGCTTCATTGTGATACTAACTCCAAAACACTCTTCCTGGAGTATTTCACTGTGATACTAACCCTAAAACCTTTCCTGGAGTGCTTCACTGTGATACTAACCCTAAAATACATTTCCTTGAGCGCTTCACTGTGATACTAACTCCAAAACACTTTTCCTGGAGTGCATCACTGTGATACTAATTCCAGAACACTTTTCCTAGAGTGCTTCACTGTGAGACTAACCCTAAAACACTTTTCCTTGAGTGCTTCACTGTGATACTAGCTCCAAAACACTTTTCCTGGAGTGCATCACTGTGATTCTAATTCAAAAAAACTTTTCCTGGAGTGCTTCACTGTGATACTAATCCTAAAACACTTTTCCTGGAGTGCTTCACTGTGATACTAACTCCAAAACACTTTTCCTGGACTGCTTCCCTGCGATACTAGCTCCAAAACACTTTTCCTGGAGTGCTTCACTGTGATACTGATTCCAGAACAATTTACCTGGAGTGCTTCACTGTGATACTAACCCTAAAACACTTTTCCTGGAGTGTTTTACAGTGATACTAACTCCGAAACACTTTTCCTCGAGTCCTCCCCGTGATACTAACTCCAAAACACTTTTCCTGGAGTTCTTCACAGTGAGAGTAACCCTAAAACACTTTTCCTGGAGTGCTTCACTGTGATACTAACTCGAAAACGCTGTTCCCAGAGTGCTTCACTGTGATACTAACTCCAAAACATTCTTCCTGGTCTGCCTCCCTATGATACTAACTCCAAAACACGCTTCCTGGAGTGCTTCATTGTGATACTAACTCCAAAACACTCTTCCTGGAGTATTTCACTGTGATACTAACCCTAAAACCTTTCCTGGAGTGCTTCATTACTAACCCTAAAACACTTTTCCTGGAGTGCTTCACTGTGATACTAACTCCAGAACACTTTTCCTGGAGTGCTTCACTCTGATACTAATTCCAGAACACTTTTCCTGGTGTGCTTCACTGTGAGACTAACCCTAACGGTGGCACAGTGGTTAGCACTGCTGCCTCACAGCGCCAGAGACCTGGGTTCAATTCCCGACTCAGGCGACTGACTGTGTGGAGTTTGCACATTCTCCCCGTGTCTGCGTGGGTTTCCTTCAGGTGCTCCGGTTTCCTCCCACAGTCCAAAGATGGGCAGGTCAGGTGAATTGGCATGCTAAATTGCCTGTAGTGTTAGGTAAGGGGTAAATGTAGGAGTATGGGTGTGTTGCGCTTCGGCGGGGTGGTGTGGACTTGTTGGGCCGAAGGGCCTGTTTTCACACTGTAAGAAATCTAACCTAATCTAATCTAATCTAAAACGTTTTTCTGGAATATTTCACTGTGATACTAACCGTAAAACACTCTTCCTGGAGTGCTTCACTGTGATACTAACCCTAAAACACTTTTCCTTGAGTGCTTCACTGCAATACTAGCTCCAAAACACTTTTCCTGGCGTGCATCACTGTGATACTAATTCCAGAACACTTTTCCTGGAGTGCATCACTGTGATAATAATTGCAGAACATTTTCCTGGAGTGCGTCACTGTGATACTAGCTCCAAAACACTTTTCCTGGAGTGCTTCACTGTGATACTAAGCGCAAAACACTTTTCCTTGAGTGCTTCAGTGTGATACTAACTCCAAAACACTTTTCCTGGAGTGCTTCACTGTGATACTAACTCCAAAACATTCTTCCTGGAGTGCTTCCCTGTGATACTAACTCCAAAACACTGTTCCTGGAGTGCTTCACAGTGATACAAACTCCAAAACATTTTTCCTGGAGTGCTCCACTGTGATACTAACTCCAAAACACTTTTCTGGAGTGCTCCACTGCGATACTAGATCCAAAACACTTTTCCTGGCATGCATCACTGTGATACTAATTCCAGAACACTTTTCCTGGAGTGCATCAATGTGATAGTAATTGCAGAACATTTTCCTGGAGTGCGTCACTGTGATACTAACCCTCAGACACTTTTCCTGGAGTGCTTCACTGTCATCCGAGCTCCAAAACACTTTTCCTGGAGTGCTTCACTGTAATACTAACCGTAAAACACTTTTCTTTGAGTGCTTCAGTGTGATACTAACTCCAAAACACTTTTCCTGGAGTGTTTCACTGTGATACTAGCTCCAAAACACTTTTCCTTCGAGTGCTTCACTGTGATACTAAACCTAAAACACTTTTCCTGGAGTATTTTACTGTGATACTCACTCCAGAACACTTTTCCTGGAGTGCTTCACTGTGATACGAACTCCAGAACACTTTTCCTGGAGTGCTTCACTGTGATACTCCCCCCAGAACACTTTTCCTGGAGTGTTTCACTGTGATACTAACCCTAAAACACTTTACCTGGAGTGTTTTACTCTGATACTAACTCCAAAACACTTTTCCTGGAGTGCTTCACTGTGATACTAATTCCAGAACACTTTTCCTTGAGTGCTTAACTGTGAGACTAAAACGAAAACGCTTTTCCTGGAGTGCTTCAATGTGATACTAACTCCAAAACACTTTTCCCAGAGTGCTTCACCATGATACAAACTCCAAAATACTTTTCCTGGAGTGCTTCACCGTGATACTAACTCGAAAACGCTGTTCCCAGAGTGCTTCACTGTGATACTAACTCCAAAACACTTTTCCTGGAGTGCTTTACTGTGATACTAACTCCAAAACATTCTTCCTGGAGTGCTTCCTGTGATACTAACTCCAAAACACTGTTTCTGGAGTGCTTCACTCTGATACTAACTCCAAAACATTTTTCCTGGAGTGCTTCACTGTGATACTAGCTCCAAAACACTTTTCCTGGAATGCTTCACTGTCATACTAACTCCAAAACACTTGTCCCAGAGTGCTTCACCGTGATACTAACTCCAAAATACTTTTCCTGCAGTGCTTAAATGTGATACTAACTCGAAAACGGTGTTCCCCGAGTGCTTCACTGTGATACTAACTCCAAAACACTTTTCCTGGAGTGCGTTACTGTGATACTAACACCAAAACAGTCTTCCTGGAGTGCTTCACTGTGATACTAACTCCAAAACATTCTTCCTGGAGTGCTTCCCTGTGATACTAACTCTAAAACACCTTTCCTGGAGTGCTTCACTGTGAAACTAATTCCAGAACACTTTTCCTAGATTGTTTCACTGTGATAGTAATTGCAGAACATTTTCCTGGAGTGCGTCACTGTGATACTAACCCTAAGACATTTTTCCTGGAGTGCTTCACTGTGATACTAGCTCCAAAACACATTTCCTGGAGTGCTTCACTGTGATACTAACCGTAAAACACTTTTCCTTGAGTGCTTCACTGTGATACTAACTCAAAAACATTCTTCCTGGAGTGCTTCCCTGTGATACTAACTCCAAAACACTGTTCTTGGAGTGCTTCACTGTGATACTAGCTCCAAAACACCTTTCCTGGAGTGCTACACTGTGATACTAATTCCAGAACACTTTTCCGAGAGTGTTTCACTGTGATAGTAATTGCAGACCATTTTCCTGGAGTGCGTCACTGTGATACTAACCCTAAGACACTTTTCCTGGAGTGCTTCACTGTGATACTAACCGTAAAACACTTTTCCTTGAGTGCTTCACTGTGATACTAACTCAAAAACACTTTTCCTGGAGTGCGTCATTGTGATACTAGCTCCAAAACACTTTTCCTTGGAGTGCTTCACTGTGATACTAAACCTCAAACACTTTTCCTGGAGTGCATCACTGTGATACTCACTCCAGAACACTTTTCCTGGAGTGCTTCACTGTGATACTACCTCCTGAACAATTTTCCTGGAGTGCTTCACTGTGATACTAACCTTAAACACTTTTCCTTGAGTGCTTCACTGTGATACTAACTCCAAAACACTTTTCCTGGAGTGCGTCACTGTGATACTAGCTCCAAAACACTTTTCCTTGGAGTGCATCATTGTGATACTAATTCCAGAACACTTTTCCTGGAGTGCTTCAATGTGATACTTGCACCAAAACACTTTTCCTGGAGTGCTTCATTGTGATACTAACCCGAAAACGGTGTTCCCAGCGTGCTTCACTGTGATACTAACTCCAAAACACTTTTCCTGGAGTGCTTTACTGTGATACTAACACCAAAACAGTCTTCCTGGAGTGCTTCACTGTGATACTAACTCCAAAACATTCTTCCTGGAGTGCTTCACTGTGATACTAGCTCCAAAACACTTTTCCTGAAGTGCATCACTGTGATACTAACTCCAAAACACTGTTCCTGGAGTGCTTCACTCTGATACTAACTCCAAAACATTTTTCCTGGAGTGCTTCACTGTGATACTAGCTCCAAAACACTTTTCCTGAAGTGCATCACTGTGATACTAACTCCAGAACACTTTTCCTGGAGTGCTTCACTGTGATACTAACTCCAAATCGCTTTTCCCAGAGTGCTTCACTGTGATACTAACTCCAAAACGCTGTTCCCAGAGTGCTTCACTGTGATACTAACTCCAAAACACTCTTCCTGGACTGCTCCACTGTGATACTAACTCCAAAACACTCTTCCTGGAGTGTTTCATTGTGATACTAGCTCCAAAACACTCTTCCTGGAGTATTTCACTGTGATACTAACCCTAAAACCTTTCCTGGAGTGCTTCACTGTGATACTAACTCCAAAACATTCTACATGGAGTGCTTCCCTGTGATACTAACTCCAAAACACTTTTCCTGAAGTGCTTTACTGTGATACTAACACCAAAACACTTTTCCTGAAGTGCTTTCCTGTGATACTAACTCCAAAACACTCTTCCTGGAGTGCTTTACTGTGATACTAACTCCAAAACATTCTTCCTGGAGTGCTTCAATGTAATACTAACTCCAGAACACTTTTCCTGGAGAGCTTCACCACGATGCTGTCTGCAGCATACTCTTCCTGAATAGACTGTCCATGATGATGATGGCAGGACATTCTTCCTGAACTGCTTTATCCTGATACAAACTGCTTCACTGCAATGCTGACTGCAAGACACTTTTCGCAGACTCCTTGCAGTGCATCTCTGGAAGTGAAAATACACTGGACTTTAGGGCTGTCGAATCTCTTGGTTCTCAATCTCTAGCTTGACTTAGGGGCTGGATTTGTGTTGGCTGCTGCTTTCGCTCACCACAGCTTCATTTGCTCCATACAGTCTCTGCCAGTACTGCTTAGTCTGCATTTCCCTTGAAGGTTTCTACAATCTAGGGCTTATCTCAGCACTGGACAGGGACCGTCCCTCATCCCTATTATGTTGTCCACGTTGAACTAAGCCATCCGGAATGTCAGAAATTGTTGCATTCACCAGGAAAGAGGTTTGGGGTGGCCAATGATAGTTGCGCAAGACAGAAAAGAACTGGTGAGGTACATCAAAGTAGCAAGAGGAAGTACCAAGTTGGTTCCACACAACACTGTATTTGCTGCTCCTGAGTACACTGGCCCACAGTTCCTCTGCGATATTTGGTTGCAAATTGACTTTTAAGAGAAAAAGCTCATGGAATACATATTTGCAACCAATTACATATTAAATGCAGAATACAGTCATAGAGATGTACAGCATGGAAACAGACCCTTCGGTCCAACCCATCCATGCCGACCAGATGTCCCAACCCAATCTAGTCCCACCTGCCAGCAACCGGCCCATATCCCTCCAAACCCTTCCTATTCATATACCCATCTAAATGCCTCTTAAATGTTGCAATTGTACCACCCTCCACCACATCCTCTGGCAGCTCATTCCATACACGTGAAAACGTTGCCCCTTATGTCTCTTTTATATCTTCCCCCTCTCACCCTAAACCTATGCCCTCTAGTTCTGGACTCCCCCACCCCACGGAAAAGACTTTGTCTATTTATCCTATCCATGCCCCTCATAATTTTGTAAACTTCTATAAGGTCACCCCTCTGACGCTCCAGGGAAAACATCCCAGCCTGTGCAGCCTCTCCCTGTAGCTCAGATCCTCCAACCCTGGCAACATCCTTGTAAATCTTTTCTGAAACCTTTCAAGTTTCACAACATCTTTCCAATAGGAAGACCAGAATTGCACACAATATTCCAACAGTGTCCTATCCCGGAATCACATCATCTTTTCCCCTACTGCTTTCATTTCGGCCTCTCCCAGTCTCAGTTGTAGATTCCTTTTTGAAGAATAGACATTGACATTTTGAGCAATGTTTGGTATTTTGGAGCAGCCTGTAGCTCAATTTTTCAAATTAGTTATTCACAGAACTTCATCCTTTCCCAGTAAGGACCAGACATCTGATTAATAAACTTTCTTAACACATGACCACAAACTTCCTAATATGCACTGATGTGATTGAAATAGTTTATTCACAAATACTTCTGAACAGACAGAAATACCTCTGTCATCCTGAGATGAGTAGACACCATTTCTAATGTGTGGCTGTTATTTACAGGGGTACAGCCTAGTTCTGATGTGGCCCATTATGTGCCCATTAGTGAAATCCTATTTTCCAGCCACACTGGAAAAGAAACTGTATCCTCAGCTATTCTGGAATCCACTCCGTAACTTACTCCAATCTTTCACTCAGGTTGTTGTAATCCTCGTCAAGCAGTGTCTGTTCCTGACCCAACAGTATTCTAATTTAACAACCTCTATAATTCTAGATTATGCTGGACAATGTAACTTATTTAAACATTATATAGTTTAAAATATAAACATTTATATTGTGTAAATTTCAATTAATGATTACAGGTTTACAAAGTTGAAATTAAAGTACTGTCTGTGGAATCCCACACTGAGCACTGTAAACTAAGCTGCTTCTCTTCCATCTCTTGCTATCATCAGCACCCAATTTTTGCTTGTGTCGCTCTTTCAAACTAGTTAATAGCATTTTTTGATGACTGCATATCCTGTCAGGCCTAACATGGTGTAAATGTGCAGTGCAGACGAGCAGTAGTTGAATGTTAAAACTCTCGTTGTCTCAGTTCTTATAGATGATGCATGTTTCTAGTGACTTTTTAACATTTTTTAATATAGCCATTTTAATGGCCATTCTTATTTCCCCAGGGAAGATCGTAGTGAGCTGCTTTCTTGAATCACTGTCTGTTTGCTGTAGGTACACCCACAATGTTAATAGGGAGGGAGTTTGAAGATTTTGAGCAAGGAACATTAAGGGAAAGGTGATATATTTCCAAGTCAGAATGTTGAGTGGCCTGGAGAGAAAATTACTTTTCCTTCACTTTTAGCTCTGTTCCAAAACAAGCCATTTTTGGTCTCTCCCCCTACTAATTTTGATGCGGCAATGTCAATTTGACTAAGAGTTTCTCATTCTCCTAGAACCTCTTCTGTAGGACATCGAACTTAGCTGTAAATTCATCATTGATTCAACTGAATCACTCATAATCCTAATGTCACAAGAGAGATTCAATGTTAGACCACAAACCCAAACTTGATTTTCAAAACTCTAGAGTCTTGGTTTCTTATTTAGTTCAGAATGTCTCACAAAACAGACTTTAAAACCACAGTTAATACTGATAACAGTCTGTAAGCCACAAATCTCACCATGTTGATGGGGCTTTGGGAGTCAAGGAGGTGAGCTATTTGCCACAGAATTTCCAGCTTCTGACCTGCTCTTTTTGCCACTGTATTAGTGGGGGATTCAGTGACGGAAGTGCTACTGGATGTCAATAGGGGATGTTTCGATTTTCTCTTGTTGCTGGTAGTTATAGCCTGACACTTGTATGGTGCGAATGCTACTTGCCACTTGTCAGCCCAAGCCTGAATATTGTCCAGGTCTTGCTGCATTTGAACATAGATCGTATAATTACCTAAGGAGTTGTGAATGGTGCTGAACACTATGTAGTCACCAGCAGACACTGAAAAGAAATGTTGAAAAACAGCAAACGAAGAAAAGCAGCAGAGTCGGTCAGATAGTGGGGATCAAATGCAATTAGCTGCTAATCACAAGGAGCAATACACATAGCATCAAATACAATTTGTGAAATGACAATAAATGTCTACTCGGGCAGAGGTAGAGGTTGAGAAAAACTTAAAAGCCATGTTTAAGATGTGGTAATACCGGTGAAAGAGACTAAAAGGATAATTAGCAACCTGAGATTCACTCACTCTGAGGTCCACTCACAGAGAGAAATGGGGACTCTGAGAACCAGTCACCTGGAAAGCCAATCACTGCCTGTGTAAGTAATTAGGAATGTAATTTCCAGTCACTGGAAATCTCAATTACTGACAATATCAGCAGGTTCCATGCTTGGGGGTGACAGGTTTCCAAGGACGACTGAAAGGGAATTTCAGTCTCTGGGAATGTTAGTCACTGGAGGAGACAATTACAAGGTCTGTCAGTCACAGGGAGTGTCAGTCACAACTTTCGTCAATTAGCCACTGATTGGCGAGCCAGCGAGAGACCATAATCACCTCTATTTGAGAAGGCCTCAGCATTTTGTGCCACCTGAGCAATTAACAAACCAGTGGCAGGCTCTCTCCACCATAAAACATAGAGAACAGTCCTCTGGAATGGGCCCTGCAGCCCACAGCATTGTGCTGAACATAATACCAAATCAAACTGATCCCTTCCACTTGCCTTTAGTCCATAGCCGTCCATTCCTTGCATATTCATGTGCTAATGTAAAAGCCCCTTAAATGCCTGTATCTGCCCCCATCATCATCCCTGACAGCATGTTTCACATTCCAACCACATACTGTGTAAAAAAAAGCATGCCCCTCACATCTCCTTTGAACTTTCCCCTCATTTTAAATCCATGTCCCCTGTAATAAACATTTCGACTCTGAGGGAAAAAAAAATTTGACTGCCAACCCTACCTATGCATTTCATACTTTTCCACCAAGTCTCCTCTCAGCTTCTGCTGTTCCAGAGAAACTAACTCAAGTTTTTCTACCCTCTCGTTATAGCTCATACCCTCTAATCTAGGCAGCTTCCTTGTAAATCTCTCCAAAGCTTCCACATCCTTCCTATAAAGTGGTGACCAGAATTGAATGCAATACTCTAAGCGTGGCCTAACCAAAGAGTTATAAAGCTTCAACATGACATCCTGACTATTGTACCTAATGCCCTGATCAACAAACGCAAGCATGCCATATGTTTCTTTAACACCCTATCTACTTGTGGTGGCCACCATCAAGGAGCGATGGACTTGAATCCCAAGATCTCTCTGCATCTCAATGCTTGCATTCACTGTATACTTTTCCTTAACATTTGATTTCCCAGAGTGCAGCACATCACACTTGCCCAGCTTAAACTCCATCTGCCATTTCTCTGCCCATATCTGCAACTGATCTATTTCCCACTGTGTACTTTGACAACCTTCCACACTGTCCACAACTCCACAGATCTCTGTGTCGTCTGCAAACTTACTAACCCACCGATCTATGCATAGAGCCAAATCATTTATATATATATATCACAAGCAGCAGAGATGCCACATGGATCCTTGTGGAACACCACTAGTCACGGACCTTCAGCCAGAAAAACACCCTCCCCACCACTACCCTCTGCCTTCTATGGATAAGCTAGTTCTGAATCCATGTGGTCAAGTCACCGTGGATCCCATGCATCTTAATCTTCTGGATGAGCCTATCATGAGGGACATTGTCGAAAGCCTTACTAAAATCCACGTAGACAACATCCACTGCTCTTCCCTCATTGTATTTTTCAAGGACGTAACCGAAGGTGATCAATCAAGTTAGTAAGACATGATTAGCCCTGCACAAAGTCATGCTATCATTAATTAGACCATGGCTCTCCATGGCTCTCACTATTCATCAGTTCATAGTTTCCTGGATTATCCTTATTTACCTTCTTGAACAGAGGAACAAGATTAGCGACTCCTCTGGGACCTCTCCAGTGGCTAACCATGATCTTGGTTAAGGCCCCAGCAATCTCCTCTCAATAACCTGCGGTAGATACCATCAGGCCCTGGGGACTTACCCACATTAATGCTCTTCAAGAGACCCAACATTTCTTTCCTGATCTCAAAATGCCCCATCATATTAGTATACTCCACACTAATGTCACCATCCTCCACATCTTTCTCCTGGGTGAATACTGACACCAAGTACTCATTTAGGATCTCACCCACATCCTCAGCCACCAAGCACGAGTTCGCTTCTATATCTTTGCATGGTACCACCTTCCCCCTTATCCTCTGGTTTTTGATGTGTATACTTGGGATTCTTTTTAACCTGAGTTGCCATGGTCATTTTATGGCTCCTCCTTGCTCTCCCTGCTTGAATTCTTTGTTGTTTTATATTCCTCATGGGCCTGTCCGTTTCCTAAACTTTATATATTCTTTTTTTCTTCTGACCCTTGTTATCCAAAGGTCCCTTACCTTGCCATCCTTTTCGTTCCTCCTGACTGGAACATTACTGTTCCTTGACAATAGATTCTTCTACGATCCACTATTCAGTCATGGTGACTGAGCCAACTCCTCCCAGATTGCTCCTCAGTGACACCTTTCTGCCACCCTCTGTTGGATCGATCATGGAGTCATAGAGAAGTACAGTCCGGAAACAGACCCTTCAGTCCAACTCATCCATGCTGACCAGATATCCTAACCAGATATCTTATTTGCCAATACATGGCCCATATCCCTCTAAACCCTTCCTATTCATATACTCATCCAGATGCCTTTTAAATTTTGTAATCATACCAGCCTCCACCACTTCCTCGGGTAGCTTATTCCATACAGCTACCACCGTGTGTGTGAAAAAGTTGCCTCATAGGTCCCTTTTACCTCTTTCCCCTCTCACCCTAAACCTATGCCCTCCAGTTCTGGACTCTTTCACCCCCCGCCATAGGGAAAAAACCTCATCTATTTATCTTATCCATGACCCTCATGATTTTATAAACCTCTCATAAGGTCACCCCTCAGCCTCTGACCCTCCGGAGAAATCAGCTCCAGCCTATTCAGCCTCTTCCCATAGCTCACATCCTCCAACCCTGGCGACATCCTTGTAAATCATATCTGAACCCTTTCAAGTTTCACAACATCCTTCCGATAGGAATGTTGAGGGTCCCAGTGGCTGGCAGCTCTCTGTACAAATGAGCAGTGAAGATGGTGGTCACTGCTATTACTTCTGCCATTCAAAACCACAGATCAAGGAGGGGGCCAGGCATTGGTAAGCAGTGATAGGAAGAGTGTTCTCGGATGATGAATGAAGGGGACAGTGGGGATAGGTAGTTGGTAGCAAGGACGGGGTGTGGTTCTCAATGGGATCTTTGTTCCTGATGCCAGATGCCTGGAGCTGACTCTGAGTGTGTCCTTGAAATGTCCTGTTGCTACATGGAAATCGCTTTTCAGGTCTTAAATTGTCCTACTCCTCCTTTTTCTACCCTTTTACTATTTATATTTATATACTGAAAGAAGTCTTTTGGGATTCCCTTTTATACTTGTTACTAGTCACTGCCCATGCTCTATCTATCTCTTATATTTACTTTTCCTTCTCTCTCTCCTGGACCTTCAACATTGAGCTTGTTACCAACTGTATTCTTTACCTGACCATGATACTGTGGAGAACCAGCTTCAACAGAACTGTTGCTATGAGAGGGAAGACAAGGCCTCAGTTTAACATCTTGTTGAAAGGTGATAGTCCTGACAGCATATTTAGCACCGCACTGAGGCACTAGTCTGAAACAATGAATCGAGTCTCTGAAGTGACATATAAATTGACAACTTTCCCACTCAGATACAGTGTTACCAATAGAGCCTCAATCAACACAGAAAGAAGTCCCAGTGACATTGACAGCTCCTTCACTTCTTTGACAATAACAGCTGTAAACTGCAGCCATGAGCTACTGATATTACCTTAAAAATCACACAACACCAGGTTATAGTCCAACAGGTTTAATTGGAAGCATTAGCTTTTGGAGCACTGCTCCTTCATTACCTCAGTATGTGACTGAAGGCAACAGACAGGTTACTATGATCAGCCATTACTTTATTTTAATCTTAGCACATTGAACAATTATCAAAATTACATGATCCATTCAGAAAGTAACATTGCTATGGCCCATTGCTGGAGTCTAATTCACACTCATAAACAAAGATACAGAAAAACAATCAAAAACCACCATTGGGGAAGGCGCTGGCTAGACTTTATCCTTGCCAGAGTCGCTTAGAAATATTATATTATCTGTAAAGGAAAATAACAAATAGGTTCAACAAGGAAATTTGGTGAATAGTAACACATTACTTTGATTTTATGGTATATTCTAAACTTTAGATTATTTCACATTTTAGATCATTATTAAATGCAGATCCGAATAGTCAGTTGTACATCTGTGAGACAGTTTAGCTTCAATAGGGACCTGTGCAATCACTGTTTGGCATCCCTTCCCTTGTTGCTTGACCTTATGCCCACTGTGCGCCTTAGATGGCCAACCACTGTCCACATCCGATATTTAATCCCATTCGCAATGACAGATGGGTGAGAGTGGCAAAACCTATTCCTCACCATTTGCTCACTGCTGAGAAGGCAAGGAGGATACAAGGTGGGTATTCACAGGATACAAGGTGGGTATTAGAGGCACCCCCTGACAAATGTATCCAATGTTGACCTAGCTTCCAATACTAGTCCCAACCTCCTACCCAGACAATTCCAAACACATCCCTGTCCAAAAAGCTGCACCTTGCATGCCTTTGGGGGACCCATGCTGATTTCCTCATGGATTGCCACATATTGTCCCAGCAATGCCTAGCACTTGTTGGGGAGATTTCACTGCGGTGTTTAATGTAGGGCTAGGGAGGGTGACACTTCCAGCCCTGAAATGGTTAACAACAGCCAAGCGAGCTGCTGCAGGCGATTGCATGACTGCTGGAGCTTGTAAGGGATATGCATAATGTTAATTAAATCTTGGAGCCTGTAAATACCAGCCAGTATCAATTGCCCCATCGAAACTCGGGATTAATAAAGAAACTGGTCGGAATCTGTAACTGTTAGACAAGTGTGAATTGCTCTATCGGAACCTGTAACTAGTGAGTGTGAATGGCTCTATTTAAGTCTAAAGTTGATAAGTGTAATTGACAATTTAGTTAAACTAAAACTATTGAAAATGGCTAGCCTGTCAGACGCATAGTAATTCCTTGACACAATGGACTATTGAATACGGGATCGGAACCGCTCCCAGGGATGGCTGAGCCATTGTCAAGCACAGCAGGAGCTGGACAGGCACTTCGATGCGGCCAATAGGAGGACGGATCCCCAGCGTGCGCAGATGAATGGACCAATGGGGAAGGCGAACTGACCGGGGACTCCAGGCAGCGCGAAGTATAATTGTGTCAACTTTGAACGGGAAGGCAGAACGCCTTCTCCAACGAATGCATGCTTGTAGATTCGTTGTATCAGTTAAGATTCTGTGAATAAACTGCTGTCTGCGTCTAATCACAGTTGCCAGTGTGAGTCTCTCCTTCCAAAAGAACACGCAAAGACGGGACCCTGCGGGTCCGTCTTAACATTTGGTGAGCCTGACGCGGGAAGGGAAAGAGACAACGGCAAGTTGGCAACGTTGGCGGATCAGGGAGCAGACAACCTTCGGCCGAAGTTTTCTAAAGGTGGGGAAGCGCCTGTTAAATCCAAGGCTTCCAGTAGTTAGATTTACTCTCAGTTAGTTTCTTGTCTGCTCTCCGACCCTCACCAACCCAAAAAAACCTGATCAATTTGACAGCAGCATCGCAGAGTCCTGACTGGTAAGCTTTTACTAACCTTTTGACGTACCCAGAGTGTGAATCACTAGCGTGGCTTTCGGAGCCGGAGCGCGTGTGTTTTTTTTTTCCCTGAATCTCTAGCGTGGCTTTCGGAGCCGGAGCGCATGTATATTTTTACCCAGAGTGTGAATCACTAGCGTGGCTTTCGGAGCCGGAGCGCGTGTGTTTTTTTTTCCCTGAATCTCTAGCGTGGCTTTCGGAGCCGGAGCGCATATATATTTTTACCCAGAGTGTGAATCACTAGCGTGGCTTTCGGAGCCGGAGCGCGTGTGTTTTTTTTCCCTGAATCTCTAGCGTGGCTTTCGGAGCCGGAGCGCATATATATTTTTACCCAGAGTGTGAATCACTAGCGTGGCTTTCGGAGCCGGAGCGCGTGTGTTTTTTTTCCCTGAATCTCTAGCGTGGCTTTCGGAGCCGGAGCGCATATATATTTTTACCCAGAGTGTGAATCACTAGCGTGGCTTTCGGAGCCGGAGCGCGTGTGTTTTTTTTCCCTGAATCTCTAGCGTGGCTTTCGGAGCCGGAGCGCATATATATTTTTACCCAGAGTGTGAATCACTAGCGTGGCTTTCGGAGCCGGAGCGCGTGTGTTTTTTTTTTCCCTGAATCTCTAGCGTGGCTTTCGGAGCCGGAGCGCATATCTGTTTTGCCCGATTTTGCAGATAGTTCTGCCTGACGATTACCTGACATTTCCTACCTGAGCGCTGACCATATTCGACTTCCTGGATCCATGTTACTGAGCACTTAAACCTGACGGACTTTTGGTTTGTATATTTGTTGTGACCACCGAACATACCCGGGGTGACAGAGGTCGGAGCTCTTCTTATGAAGAGGGTGTAACCGTACAGACGTCTGCCTTAGACCGGTTGTTAAGAGCAGAGATCTGCCACGCGAAGGTCAGGTTTTGAAAGACGTACTGTTTTTGAAGCGGTTCCCTTCAGGGGAGATCCGACATGGGGGACCTGAATTTTCGGACCACCTAAGTTGACTCACCTCAGGACAGCATGTCCCGGAGTGCCCTGGTGGCACTGCAGGGACGGTGGGGACATGCCTATTCACAGTCAGTTACTGCTGGATAGCGTAGCCCTGCATAAGGAAAGGTTGGACCTGGTGATTGCCCAAGCACCAGAACAAAAGGGAATTATCCTGACAAGATTGAGAGAAACATTTAAAAATCCCACATTAATGATCAAGATTCTGGACGGTCTCTACAGGTCGCCACATTATTCGGCTCTCCAAACAATTGTGCTAGGCAAGCCCCCCGCGGGGTGGGCACCCCCGAGCTAGACTATTTAGCCGCGACTGTTACTTTACCCACTGATGCGTACACTGACGAGTCCACCCCAGTCCCGAAAAACCCCGACTCGCAGCCACCAACAGGGGAGATATTGGGGGAGATCAGGACCCAGTTAAGGGAGAATAATACTGCTATGGAGGCTAAACGAAAGGTCCGAAACCTAGAGAATAGTCTCAAGCTGTGGCGGGTTAAGAACTGGTTCCCTAAAGATGAAAGTCGAAGGGCAGGCCTCCAAGACGGCTACACATATCTTAGAACAGTTTGGGAAGATTCTAGAGCAGGTGGGGGCAAAGACCGCCGCGCTGGAGCTGGTGCCTCCAGCCGCTCAGATGTACAGTTAACCCTAGTGCCCGATTCCCTCACTTTCATCCGGATGTGGGTGCTGTCTTCCACAGACCCAGCGCTGGGTCATCTGTCCGTTTAAATCGGAAACTCACCCAGCTTTTACCTCAAAGGGTCCTTGCTGTTTACACAGCCAACGGCCTGTGGTGAAATTGCTAGAGTTCTAGGTAATCACTTTTCAAGTGCCTTTAATATATTTACACAGCTGGCGGGCTGGGGGGATCTCCTGCTGATTCGAGTACTTAAATCCTAGAAAGCTTACCCAGCTGACAGCCGGATTGCCTCTGCGTGGGGGTGATTGCTTGTCTCGGTGCTTGCGGTTTATAATGATTTGTCTAATGGTGCCTGTGGTTTATAATGATTTTTTTCTCGATGCTTGCGGTTTATAATGATTTGTCTAATGGTGCCTGTGGTTTATAATGATTTTTTTTTCGATGCTTGCGGTTTATAATGATTTGTCTAATGGTGCCTGTGGTTTATAATGATTTTTTTTTCGATGCTTGCGGTTTATAATGATTTGTCTAATGGTGCCTGTGGTTTATAATGATTTTTTTCTCGATGCTTGCGGTTTATAATGATTTGTCTACTGGTGCCTGTGGTTTATAATGATTTTTCTCGATGCTTGCGGTTTATAATGATTATTTTTTTCTCTCTCTTGGATAGATACAGATGCTACAGTTTGCGCGCATGGCCGTTCCCGGTAGACGGGGGATTATTATTAATGTACGGCAATTCACACTGCTCACGGTGACAGGCCTATTTGAGGGTCATCTATTTCCGTAGGGTACGGGGTTCCAATAGGTGTGCTTATGTTTTCGTTTTTCCCCTACTTCTACCCAATACTATTCCTTCTCCCTCAATGTAGCATCTGCTGTTCGAAGAATATAATAAACCCCTTCTGTGTTAGTTTTGCCCACCTACATTGGCAGCACTTTAACCTATACTGTACGCTGCAGTCAAGGGCCGAGAAGTACTGTATGCCCCGGGATCCAACTGCTGGTCACACCAGTAACTACTACCCTGCAATCGGAGGCTCTACGTGGGTTTTGACCGGGTTGCCACTGCCCGGCTCTGTCCTCAGCGGCACCTGGATGGAGGTTGCTGTCCGTTACTGACTGGAGGTTGTCCAGTGGCAGAAGACTCTCCTCGGGCACGGGTCAGCCTGGCACAGGTGCAATTGCGCTGTGCACTGGGAGGAGATTGCCTCCAACCACATGGCCTGCAGTACACACATCAGACGCCTGGACGGGCCTGCAGGCCTGTGAACCATTCTGGCCGGCAGGAAGGCCGGGGCACAGTACACTGTTCCATTGGGTTTCCGGTCACTGGCGTATACCTGACTGCGGGCAGTATGCCCTTACACCTTCTCGCTTGTTGTACAAGGAAACACGAGACAAACCACACGCCACCGTAGCGGATGGGCATTTGCACTTCTTTTCTTGGACAGCAGACGTGGCACCCTATGTGGTTTACTTTCCCCCTTCCGGCCCTCTTACGTTCGTTACTGTTTACATGGGTTGGTGTGGCCTCAGTAGAGGCCAAGGGAGGGAATGTTGGGGAGATTTCACTGCGGTGTTTAATGTAGGGCTAGGGAGGGTGACACTTCCAGCCCTGAAATGGTTAACAACAGCCAAGCGAGCTGCTGCAGGCGATTGCATGACTGCTGGAGCTTGTAAGGGATATGCATAATGTTAATTAAATCTTGGAGCCTGTAAATACCAGCCAGTATCAATTGCCCCATCGAAACTCGGGATTAATAAAGAAACTGGTCGGAATCTGTAACTGTTAGACAAGTGTGAATTGCTCTATGGGAACCTGTAACTAGTGAGTGTGAATGGCTCTATTTAAGTCTAAAGTTGATAAGTGTAATTGACAATTTAGTTAAACTAAAACTATTGAAAATGGCTAGCCTGTCAGACGCATAGTAATTCCTTGACACAATGGACTATTGAATACGGGATCGGAACCGCTCCCAGGGATGGCTGAGCCATTGTCAAGCACAGCAGGAGCTGGACAGGCACTTCGATGCGGCCAATAGGAGGACGGATCCCCAGCGCGCGCAGATGAATGGACCAATGGGGAAGGCGAACTGACCGGGGACTCCAGGCAGCGCGAAGTATAATTGTGTCAACTTTGAACGGGAAGGCAGAACGCCTTCTCCAACGAATGCATGCTTGTAGATTCGTTGTATCAGTTAAGATTCTGTGAATAAACTGCTGTCTGCGTCTAATCACAGTTGCCAGTGTGAGTCTCTCCTTCCAAAAGAACACGCAAAGACGGGACCCTGCGGGTCCGTCTTAACACACTGAACAGTGATGTGGTTTGGACTGGCCAGCAACTCTCATCTATAGACCACAGAGTTAAAGCAACTGACAAGAGAAACAAAATGGACATGAGGAGAACTTCTGCAAGGAGTGGTTAGGGTCTGGATTGCACGGCATGAGCGTGTATGATGGAGGCAGGTTCACACGAATGGTTGGGTCTGCAATGTCCTGCGGAGTTGAAAAGTGTGGTGCTAGAAAAGCATAGCCAGTCAGGAGCAGGAGTGTCGATGTTTTGAGCAAAGGCTCTTCATCCTCATGAAGAACTTCTGCTCAAAACATCAACTCTCCTGCTCCTTGGATGCTGCCTGACTGGCTGTGCTTTTCCAGCACCACACTGTTTGACTCCGATCTCCAGCATCTGCAGTCCTCACTTTCTCCCAAAGTCCTGTGGAGATGGGTGCACTTCAGTGGTTGGGATCTTAAATGTACTGTCTGAAGATATAATGGAGGCAGGCTCACTCAAGTGGTTAGGAACTGAAGGCACTGAGTCCTAAACCAGGCTTCAGGGTTTTTATCTGAAGAGCAAGAATGTGCAGGGATACAGGCGAGAAGCCTAAGGAGGGGCAAGAACTGAATTGATCTTTTAGAGAGCCAGCAGAGACACAATGGGTTGAAAGGCCACCTCTGCACTGCAAGCATTCTATGAGTCAGACTGTTGCAGAAAAAATTAAATATATTACATCAAATAGTCATAAAAACAAAACAATGTATATTTTCAAAAAGAATAGGATAAAAATCTGCAGAACTGTGGAGAAAAGACAGAGTATGGAGAATTATTGGACAATGCTTTCAAAGAACATTCTCCTTCATTGCTGTAAGATCCCATGATTTAGCACCTCAACATTCACAAGATTTCCGGACTTGTCATGAAGTAACATGACTTGCCCTTTGAAAACCCATTTGCCATTTCTGTTCTTTTTTACCTCGTGTAAGAGATTAAAGCCAGGTCACAGGGAGAGACTTACCTGCCACCACTGTCGTTGCTTGTCTTCGAACATTGCTCTTGTCCACATATTCACCATAGTCTAGTTTCCCCTCTACATAAATTCTGGCCCTGTTCAGTAAACGAAAATGATAAATAATTCCAGAAGCAGCAGCACGGATCTCCTGAGCATGAGACTACTTGTCAACTTATTTCTGTTGACTCAAATGCTGGAGTTAAAGATGGTGTTCTTCAACAAATCTCCAATGGGGAAAATCCCCCAGCTGGGTTTAGGAATTATCAGAGCTCTATTTGGAAAGGAAACTTTTTATTGAGTGCTTTGTCTTAACAGGCAACTTATTATTCAGAGCTTTGGCTGAACATCGCTATCCAAGGCTATGTGGTCTGTCCAGCGCAAGGGTTGTGGACGTTTCCCCGGAGCCCGAGAGGAACTGGCAGTGGCTGAGAAATGATTAAAGTGGTCATGGTCCAGGGGAGTGCAACAAAGGGGTCGGTTGTAAAAATGAGGTTCTACGATTAGGTACAGACAGCTAGGGGCTAAACTAATCAGTAGAACTTCAAAAGGTAAATAACTTCTAGATTACTAACTCAACCCTGGCAAATTGGCAAAGTGGAAATAAAGTTCACAGAATTGAATGTATGGCTCACAGACCATGCTGAGACCTGGCAAATGGTAGAACAGAATGCAGAGAGGGCTGTGTGGATGGTGGAGTGGGTAAATGATCGAGGGGGATGTGGGGGGTGGGATGGCACAGTGAACAGGAAAGCTAAAGAGAAAGGGCAATCTAACAGTGCTGAGTGTATGCATTATGGTAACCAGAGTGCTACAGGAAAGGACACAGCGTACAGACAGAAGGGGGTATGAGTAAGTATGGTCAGTTTGGGAAAAATTACAAAAAGACAAAATTAAAGGCTCCTCATCTGAACATTCACTGATTGAGTAACAAGATAAATGAATTCCGAGTCCAAATAGAAATGATGCTTATAACTGCAAATACCATTTCTTTTTATCTTTGTTATGTTGGTTTGAAATGAGAAAAAGATTGTTTTCCAGTCCAAGGCTAGTTGAAGGATTGCTGCACTTATTGTAAGTGCAGCTGTTTCTCTGTGCATGCAGTTCAAAGTCACAATCTCTACAAGCTGGACCCAGGGGGGAGTGTAGGAATGGAACAGATCATTGATTGGTCTGCACACTAGTGACTTGTTATTGATGACAAAGGTCTTTTTCTTGCCAACTACCACATGTTTGACTCACGAATAACTGAATGGTTTGCGTCTGTGAATGTTTGATTTAGAAGCCATCAGACATCCAGGAAGGAGGCAGCTGCCTGTTCTTGCTCTGCATTAAAAAGCATCTCAAATCTGAAGATAGCTAGTTTTTTCTTCCCTCATCAGTTGTTGTAACATGTAATTTTAAAGGAATAACACCGAGACATTTAGAAGTGCAAACCAGTCACTCTGTGCCTCCTGCAAGCAAACAAAAGCATCTGGAGATGATAAGGAAGATCGAGAAGCAGCATTCTGATCTGCAAATTCCCAGACTTCCTTTCCATCCATGACACCGATGTTTCTTTGCGTCTGTTTGTACAGAGGGAGACTTAAAAATGGGTTAGTCTTAAATGGACAGTTCATTATTGTTTCCCTGTAATTGCAATCTATTTGTAAAAAAAAGCAATTCCTCCTAAGTTCAAAAACCTGGTCCATTCTTTCTGTCAACCTTGGTGTAAATGGTAGGTAAATTGGGAAACTCTGCATACTTCTCACAAACTTTAACTCATCAAGCTCTACTATCCCTCAAGTTGTGATTTTTAGTACACTACCCAATGACACCTGACACACAAGACCTAGGAACAGCAGTATCCTATTCAGCCCACTGATTCTATCCTGCCATTCAATTTTGACTCATCTGGTAACTTTTTAACTCCACATTCCTGCCTTTCCACCATTATCCATCATTCTGTTTCTGATTAAAAACCTGTTTCTTTTGACTCAACCACATCTGTGTCATGGCAAAGAGATCATGGCTGGAATCTCCTTATTTAAGGTACCTGGCATTTCAGAAGAACCGGAAACAATGAAGAGGAGGTGAGGTAGCTTTGTTAATAAATGATGATATCAGTACCAAAATGAGAAATTATCTTGGCTTGAAAAATCAAAATGTATATACCAAAGATGAATCAAATGTGGCTAAATCAAGGTGAACATTAAAGATATACAATGTTGCAAAGGTCAGTGGTTGGCCAAAGGATTGGGAAAATGATGGAAAACAGCAAATAAGGAGTGAAAAAAGGGAGAAATTGGAGTATGAGAGTAACCTAGCAAGAAACATAAACAAAAAAAAAGTAATAGCTTCTTCAAGTGTATAAAAAGGATAAAAGTGGCTAAAGTGAGCGTGGAGTCCTTTAGAGGTTTTGGTTGAGGAATTAATAAGGGGAAATTGAGAAAACAACAAAGGCTTTGAATAAGTATTTTGCGTCAGTCTTCAAAGCAGACATCACAAAAAGAATCCCAAAACTTGTAGAAAATCAAGAAACAAAAGGGACGAAGGGAGCTAAGTAATCACAATCACTACAGAACAAGTCATGGGAAACTCAATGACTGACAAGTTCTCCTGATGAAATGGCTGATTTCCTAAAGTCTTAAAGAAATGGGCTAGAGAGGCATTGGAATCAATAGTTCTCAAAATGCCCTACATTCTGGGAAGGTTCCAGTGAATTGGAAAACTGTAAATGTAATACCTTCACGCAAGGATGGAGAGAACATAGGAAACGTTTGGCCAGTTACTTTAACATCAGTCATTGGAAAACTGCTAGAATCCAATAATGAGCTGGTATTAGAACGGCATTTCAGAAATCAGAACACAATAAGATAGAATCAACCTGGCCCTGAAAGGGAAAACGTGACTGATAAACTGATGAGAATTTTTTGAGTATGTAACAAGATGATGAGTGTGTCTGACTCATGCCCACAGTCAAGGTAAGAGAATGAGACTTGGAGCTGAGTCAGGAGAGACAGTGCAAGGCTTGGAGCAGGCAGATAGTGAGAGGCTGGGAGCAACATATGCAGAGAGATAGAGGGAAAGAGGGAGGGGTGAGGAGGCCAAGAGTGGGCAGAATGAGCAATGGCAACCCAGGGGGCGCAAGTGGCTGTGGCGACAGCGGCTGTGGCGACAGCAGAAACGGTGTTGTTCCCAATAGCCGTGGACCCCCGCGGAGGCTGCAAATCAGTCGGCGATGGTCTTCTTGGCGATCGCCTGCCCCACTGTACTCATCTCTGCATACCTCAACATGGTCCGGTCCCCTTTAGTCCAAGAACTCCTCACCTACGTTCAGGACACCACCCACGCCCTCCACCTCCTCCATGATTTTCGCTTCCCCGGTCCCCAACGCCTTTTCTTCACCATGGACATCCAGTCCATGTACACCTCCATCCCCCATCACGAAGGACTCAAAGCCCTCCACTTCTTCCTTTCCCGCCGTACCAACCAGTATCCTTCCACTGACACCCTCCTTCGACTGACTGAACTGGTCCTCACTCTGAACAACTTCTCTTTCCAATCCTCCCACTTCCTCTAAACCAAAGGAGTAGCCATGGGCACCCGCATGGGCCCCAGTTATGCCTGCTTCTTCGTAGGATATGTGGAACAGTCCATCTTCCGCAGCTACACTGGCACCACCCCCCACCTTTTCCTCCGCTACATCGATGATTGTATCGGTGCTGCCTCGTGCTCCCACGAGGAGGTTGAACAGTTCATCCACTTTACCAACACCTTCCATCCCGACCTCAATTTTGCCTGGACCGTCTCAGACTCCTCCCTCCCCTTCCTAGCCCTCTCCATTTCTATCTCGGGCGACCGAATCAACACGGACATTTACTATAAACCGACCGACTCCCACAGCTACCTAGACCACACCTCCTCCCACCCTGCCTCCTGTAAAAACGCCATCCCATATTCCCAATTCCTTCGTCTCCGCCGCATCTGCTCCCAGTTCCAATACCGAACAACCCAGATAGCCTCCTTCTTCAAAGACCACAATTTCCCCCCAGACGTGATCGACGATGCTCTCCACCGCATCTGCTCCACTTCCCGCTCCTCCACCCTTCAGCCCCGCCTCTCCAATCACCACCAGGATAGAACCCCACTGGTCCTCACCTACCACCCCACCAACCTCCATATACATTGTATCATCCATCGTCATTTCCGCCACCTATTTCCCTCCCCTCCCCTATCAGAGTTCCGAAAAGACCACTCCCTCCGTGACTCCCTTGTCAGGTCCACACCCCCCACCAACGCAACCTCCACTCCCGGCACCTTCCCCTGCATCCGCAAAAAATGCAAAACTTGCGCCCACACCTCCCCCCTTACTTCCCTCCAAGGCCCCAAGGGATCCTTCCATATCCGCCACAAATTCACCTGCACCTCCACACACATCATTTACTGCATCCACTGCACCTGATGTGGCCTCCTCTTTCTTGGGGAGACAGGCCGCCTACTTGCGGAACGTTTCAGAGAACACCTCTGGGACACCCCGACCAACCAACCCAACCACCCCGTGGCTCAACACTTCAACTCCCCCTCCCACTCCACCAAGGACATGCAGGTCCTTGGACTCCTCCATCGCCAGACCATAGCAACACGATGGCTGGAGGAAGAGCGCATCTTCCGCCTAGGAACCCTCCAACCACAAGGGATGAACTCCGATTTCTTCAGTTTCCTCATTTCCCCTCCCCCCACCTTGTCTCAGTCCCAACCCTCGAACTCAGCACCATCTTCCTAACCTGCAATCTTCTTCTTGACCTCTCCGCCCCCACCCCCACTCCGGCCTATCACCCTCACCTTAACCTCCTTCCACCTATCGCATTTCCAACGCCCCTCCGCCAAGTCCCTCCTCCCTACCTTTTATCGTCACCTGCTTGGCACACTCTCCTCATTCCTGAAGAAGGGCTCATGCCCGAAATGTCGATTCTCCTGCTCCTTGGATGCTACCTAACCTGCTGCGCTTTTCCAGCAAACCTAAATATCGTCCAGGTCTTTCCACATTTGGATATGGACTTCTTCCATAACTGAGGAGTCATGAATGATGCAATCATTGATGAACATCCCACTTTAAACCTTATGATGGAGTGAAGGTCATTGATGAAGCAGCTGAAGATAGTTGGCCCTAGGACATTATCCTGAGAAATTCCTTCAGAGATGTGCTGGAGCTGAGATGTCTGACCTTCACTGGGGAATCCCTAACTTCTGTTGCTTTCATTGTTTGGCTGAGCTGTGTTGTAACTTCGCCAGTTTTGACACCTGAGATTTTAGGTATGCTTGATTCTGCTCCTGATATGCCCACCTGCACTCTACATTAAATCATGGTATGCTTTTCTTTTCTGCTGGCTCCCTCAATAGCTCCGTAGTCTAGTAGCCATGTGCTTTCAAATTCGAGCGGCTTGGTCAGTAGTGCTGCTGCCTTGGGTGGACTCTGAAGGTCTCCACCAGAGAACATTTTGTGCCCTTGCCTCCCTTAGTGTTCCCTCGAAGTGTTGTTCAAAATGATTCTTCAGCTGGGTGTAAGATCAAGAGGTTTCGTTCTTGTATTTGGCCCAATGCCATGAGACTTCATGGAATGTGAAGTCAATGTTGAGAACTCCCATGGCAGCTTCCTCCTGGCTGTACATCTCTGTTCCTCCGCCTTTGCTGGCTTTGTCCTTCCAGTGGTAATGGATAGTAATGGTGTTGTCTGCATTAGGTGTGAGGTATGATTCCGTGAGCATGGCTATTGCAGGGCGTTGCTTGACTAATCAATGAGACAGCGCTCCCAACACTGGCACACGTCCCATAAGAAGTGACAGCAGCACCAGGAAAGAGGTTTTCTACTGAGTGTTCCAGATCTGAACTGAGAGTGTGGTGCACAAGAGATGCATTCAAAATTGATGGGGCAACTCATTGAAAAGAAAAAAATCTGCAAGGCCAGAGGGAAGACTTGGGACTGGGGGAGTAGCTCGTGCAAACAGCCAGTAGAAACACAATAAGCCGAGTAACCTACTTCTACACTATGATTGTTCTGTGATTGCTTAGTGGCAAGCAGACTCTATACACCTTCCAACATCTGATAATCAACCTCAGCTCACCAGGGAAGTGAGACCAAATGACCAAGTGTAATGTGACTGCACCTACCCTTTCTTCACGTACTGATAAGCCAAGTCCCTCAAACCGGGTCGGAATATAGAAACTCGGTGCCACGTTGTCTTCTGACTGATGTCACCTGCAATAATTCATTAAGAATTTTAGTACGCGGTTCTTCAATGTACAGACTGATACACATCGTCATACTGAGCTGATTCTCAAACTGGTCATAATTTAAGTCTCAGAATCGTGCCGATTCTCATGAAGGTTCCCGCTCAGTGAAAGACCCGCCTAATTGGTTCCTTTAAGGCAGATCTGGGGAAAAAAAATTCTCTCACATCGCCCTTACTTCATCACATATCATTTTTAAAATCTATGCCCTCTCGTTCTTGTTCCTTTTCTGAGCAGGAACTTCTTTCCATCTACCCTGATCAACTCGCTCCATCAAATCTTTGCTCATGCTTCTTTGCTCCTCAGAGGACAGCTCTCCTTTTCAATCCATCCTCATAACCAAAGTTTCTCATTCTTGTCAATCGCTTCTGCAAGCGGGCTTCGTGTAGAATGGTTAGTTCAAAGGAAAGGAGGTGATAGGAAATAGATGGAGCGCTGGGACAGGCGGGGTAGAGATATGGGGAGTCAATGGATTTAAAGGAAAGGGTTAAGAAGGCAGTTGTTGACAGGCATTTTCTCCACTGAAAGTCCAGATATACAGATTCACTCTTGTAGACTCTACAGGCCACATTCTCAAAAAATTCCAGTCGATTTGTCAAGCTTGATTTCCCTTTAACTGACTAGGACCGATTTTGTCACCATTTTCTAAATGCTCAGCTATTATATCCTTAATGATTGACGCCACCATTGATGTCAGGCTAACTGGCCTACAATTCGTCATTTTTCTCTCTGTCTCCTTTTTTTGAGCTACCCTCCAGTCCATTGGAACTCTTCCAGAGTCTACACAATGCTGGAAAATGACCACCAACTATTTCTACGGCCACTTCTTGAAATACTCTCAGATGCAAAGCATCGGGCTCTGGGAACTTATTGGTTTTTAATCCCATCAATCTCCCAAATACCATTTCCTGACTTATAAGGATTTCCTCAGCTCCTCCTTCATACTTGACCCTCTGTCCCCTTGCATTTCCTGAAGGTTACTTCCTCAGTCAAGATAGATACAAAGTATTTGTTCAACTGGTCTGCCATCTCTTTGTTGGCCATTATGGATTCATCTGATTCTAACTGCAAGGGACCCACATTTGTCTTCACCAGTCTTTTTCTCCTCACATATCTTTCGAAGCTTTTGCAGTCAGATTTTACGTTTCTTGCAAGCTTATTTTCATATTCTATTTCTCTTTTCTGAATTAAACCCTTTGTCTTCCTCTGCTGAATTTTTAATTTCTTCCAGTCATTGTGTTAGCTGCTTCTTCTGGCCAATTTATATGCCTCCTCTTTGGCTTTACCACTGTTCCTGATATCCCTTGTTAGCCATGGTTGGGTCACCTTCCCTGTTTTACTCTTACGCCAGACAGGCATGTCCAATTGTTGAAGTTCATCCATGTGTTCTATAAATGTCTGCCATTGCCTATCCACCGTCAATCCCTTAAACCAGTTTATCTCAGCCAATGCATGCCTCATACCACCAAAGTTAGCTTTCTTTAAGTTCAAGACTCTAGTCTCAGATTTAATTGAGTCTCTATATCTTACTGAAGAATTCTACCATGTTATGGTCACCCTTCCCCAAAAGATCTTGCACTGTAATATTGCAAATTTATCCTCTCTTGTTACACAATACCCAGTCTAGGATGACTTTTCTCCAGTTGGTTTCTTGACATATTGGTTGAGGAAGCCAACCCTCATACATTCCACAAAATCCTCCTCCATTGCATTGCAACAAGTTTGGTTAGTCCAATCAACATGTAGATTGAAATCACCCATAACTGCTAAAGCCTTATAGTACACATCTCTAAGTCTTGTTTGATGCCATCCCCAACCTCAAAACTACTCTTTGCTGGTTTGTACACAACTCCCATTAACATCATTTTCCCTTTGGTGTTCTGCAGCTCCTTCCATACAGATTCTCCATTGTCCCGGCTAATGCCCTTCCTTACTATTGTGTTAATCTCCTCCTTAATCAGCAACAGTACCCCACCTCACTTTCCTGTCTGTCTTTCCTGAAAATGGGAAACCCTCAGACATTGAGTTCCCATCCGTGGTCACCCTGGAGACAGGTCTCCGTGATCCCAATTAATAACTGTTTGTGCAGTTAATTCATCCATCTTATTACAAATGTTCCTTGCATTGAGAGACAGAGCCTGTATGCTGATATTTTTGACATTTAGAATCATTGTGAAACGTAGCCCTTTATTATTTTTGTCTTTGGTTTCTCTGCCTTCCACTTTCACTTTTCCCCCCTTACTGTCCTTTGTATCAGTCCTCACTTCACTTCCCTCTGACTTCATGCACTGGTTCCCATCGCCCTGCCATAGTGGTTTAAACCCTCCCCAACAGCACTGGCAAACATTCCCCCGAGGACTTCGGTTCCAGTCCTGTCCGGGTGCAGACCGATTTATACTGGTACCATCTGTCCAGGCGCAGACCGGTTTGTACTAGTCCCACCTGTCCAGGCGCAGACCAGCTTGTACTGGTACCACCTGTCCAGGTGCAGACCGGCTTGTACTGGTGCCACCTGTCCAGGCGCAGACCAGCTTGTACTGGTGCCACCTGTCCAGGCGCAGACCGGCTTGTACTGGTACCACCTGTCCAGGCGCAGACCGGCTTGTACTGGTGCCACCTGTCCAGGTGCAGACGGGTTTATACTGGTCCCACCTGTCCAGGTGCAGACCGGCGTGTACTGGTGCCACCTGTCCAGGCGCAGACCAGTGTGTACTGGTGCCACCTGTCCAGGCGCAGACCCGTTTGTACTGGCAGCACGGTGGCACAGTGGTTAGCACTGCTGCCTCACAGCGCCTGAGACCCGGTTCAATTCCCGCCTCAGGCGACTGACTGTGTGGAGTTTGCACGTTCTCCCCGTGTCTGCGTGGGTTTCCTCCGGGTGCTCCGGTTTCCTCCCACAGTCCAAAGATGTGCAGGGGCAGGTGAATTGGCCATACTAAATTGCCCGTAGTGTTAGGTAAGGGGTCAATGTAGGGGTATGGGTGGGTTGCGCTTCGGCGGGTCGGTGTGGACTTGTTGGGCCGAAGGGCCTGTTTCCACACTGTAATCTAATCTAATCTACTGGTGCCACCTGTCCAGGCGCAGACTCGTTTGTACTGGTGCCACCAGTCCAGGCGCAGACCCGTTTGTACTGGTGCCACCATTCCAGGCGCAGACTCGTTTGTACTGGTGCCACCAGTCCAGGCGCAGACCAGTTTGTACTGGTGCCACCAGTCCAGGCACAGACCCGTTTGTACTGGTGCCACCTGTCCAGGCGCAGACCGGCTTGTACTGGTCCCACCTGTCCCGGTGCAGACCGGTTTGTACTGGTCCCACCTGTCCCGGTGCAGACGGGTTTGTACTGGTCCCACCTTCACCAGAACTGGTTCCATTGTTCCAGGAAGTTTAATGCCTCCCTCTTGCACAATCCTGCAAGCCACAAATTTATCTTAGCTATCCTGCCATTCCTGCTCTGGCTAGCATGTGGCACTGGTAATCCTATGATTACTATCTTTGAGGTCCTACTTTTCAGTTTAACTCCTAACTCCATAAACTCAGCTTGTAGGATCTTGTCCTGTGCTCCCCTTTTTACCTGTGTTGTTGGTGTGAGAATGTGAGAAACTAAGAAACTTCTTTTATTCATTCACAGGATGAGGACATCACTGGCTAGGGCAGCATTTTATTTTTCAACCCCAAACATCAGTCAGGTGAGCAGATCAGGAGAGCAGATTTCCTTCTCTGCAGGATATTAGTGAACCAGATGGATATTTTCCTGACAATCGACAACATATTCATTAACTTCTAAATCCAGACTTTCAAAAATTGAATTCCATTCACACGAAATTTCTGCCACGAAGGATTTGAACTCAGGTTCCCTGACCTACTGGTCAATGTTCAGGATCAGCATGTTGCAGTAAGGAGAAAAGACAAGAATGGCAAGGTAAGGGACCCTTGGATAACAAAGGAGGTTGTGATTTTAGTCAAAATGGAAAAAGAAGCGTACATAAGGTTTCGGAAGCTAAAATCGGATAGGGATACAAGGAAAGCAGGAAAGAACTCAGACAGGGAATTAGAGAGCAAGAAGGGGCCATGAACTGACTTTGGCAAGTAGGTTAAAGAGAATCACAAGGTATTCTATACAAAGATTAAAAGCAAGAGGATAACTAAGGAGAAGGTAGGACCACTCAATGATAAAGGAGGAAACTTGTGCTTTGAGGCAGAGGATGTGGGAGATCCTAAATGAGTACTTTGCATTGGTATTCACCCAGATGGATATGGAGATTGGTGTACAGCACGCTAATAATCTTGGGCACTTTGAGACAAAGAAAGATGTTGGTTCTCTTAATGATCAGGAAGGTGGATAGGTCGCCAGGGCTTGATGATATCTACCCCAGGTTGCCAATGTGTGGAAAATTAAAACCCCCATTATTACAACCTTATTATGCTTACATAGAGTGATTAGATTAATTCCCTACAGTGTAGAAACAGGCTATTTGTCCCAACAAGTCCACACCGACCCCCCGAAGAGTAACCCACCCAGACCCATTCCGCTACCTATTACCCTATATTTACTCCTGACTAATGGACCTAACACTATGGGCAATTTAGTATGGCCAATTTACCTGATCTGCACAGGTTTGGACAGGAGAGTAAACCTGAGCACCCGCTAGAAACCCACGCAGACATGGGGAGAATGTGGAAACTCCACGCAGAGTGGCCCAAGGCGGGAATCGAACCCAGGTCTGTGGTGTTGTGAGACAGCAGAGCCAACCCTTGAGCCACCCATGCTGCCCATTTGTTTCTCAATTTCCTGCTGACTATGAGGAGGGGCCTACAGTACAATCCCATCAAGACGATCTTTCCTTTCTTATTTCTTTTTTCCCCCTCTTGTATTTTCACTGGACCATTTTTCAGAAATATCTCTAGTTACAACAGTAATGTCCTTAAATCAAAATCGCCACTCCCACCTTCCTTTCTTGCCTCCTTTCTTATCATTGCTATGGCTTCTAAAATCTGGAACATTGAGCTGCCAGTCTTGTCCATCTCTCATGTAAGTTTCTGTAATAGCTATCAATTCCCAATCCCATGTTCTTAAACATGCCCTGAGTACATCAGCCTTATCTATAAGAACCCTTACATTACTGACATACTAGGCTCACCAGTGTGTAGCTCCCTGGCTTTCTTTGCAGCATTTCTTAAATAATGAAAAAACGTTAGCCATCCTCCAGACTTCAGGCACCTCACTCATGGCTGTCAATGATATAAATGTCACTGTCAGTGGTCCCGTAATTTCTTCTCTAGCTTCACATGATGACCTAAGGTGCACATGATTCAAGTCCTGGGGATTTATCACCCTTTATATATTTTAAGACCTCCAGCACCTCCTATTTTTATAGGCGGTTCATGTTTTGGAAACTCTCAATTTGTCCCAAAGGGCCATAGATATGTAGCATGCGTTAGATTACAACTCCTTTGATATACTTCCCTAATGGACATTAGTGAACCAAGTGGTATTTTAATGGCAATTGCCATTTTAATGACAATTAATGACAATTGCTTTTTTAATTCCATTAAACAACACGGAAACCTCGGCTCACCATATCTATGCCGACCAATAAACAACAAAACTCTAATCCCATTTAGTTGCACTTGGTGCAGAGCCTGCACTTTAAGTATTCACCCAGATGCTTCGTACATGTTGCGAGAGTATCTGCCTCCACCACCCTCTCAGGCAGCATCTTTCATATATTTACCAACCTCTAGGTGAAAAGATTATTTCCTCAGATCTCCTCTAAACCATTTACTCCTTACCTTAAATTCGTGCACTCTGGTCTTAGACACGGGGAAGAGATTCTCACAACTAACTCTGTCTATGCCTCATAATTTTATATATCTCAATCCGCATCTCTGCCTTTTTTGCTCCAAGGAAAACAAATCCAGCCTATCCACTGTCTTTTCATAACTCGTCTGTACCTTCTTCAGTGTAATCATGTCTTTCCAATAGTGTGGTGACCCCAAACTGCATATAATGCTCCATCTGTGGTCTTACCAATGTTTTATACAGTTGTGACAACACCTCCAAACCGCTACACTCTATACCCTAACTGAAGAAGGGTTACACCTGAAACGTTAACATCTCCACCTCCTGATGCTGCGTGGCTTACTGTGTTCTTCCAGCCTCCTGCTTGTCTACCTTGGATTTCAGTATCTGCAGTTTTTCTGTCTTCAGATAATGAACGTAAATATCCCATATGCCTTCTTCACCACCCTGGGAACTCAGTTTAAAATCCTGTCATGACAGGTAGTGGAATTTAATTCAATTAAAATCTGCAATTAAAGATCTAACGATGACCATGGAACTATTGCTGATTGTTGGAAAAAAATCGATCTGGTTTACTAATGTCCATTAGGGAAAGAAACTGCCACCATAACTCAGTCTGGCCTACATGTGACATCAATGCGATTGACTCTTGACTGCCCTCTGGGCAATTAGGAATGGGCAATAAACGCAGATCACACCAACAATGCCCACATGTCGTGAATGTATACTTGTTTTGTAAAATAATGCACCAGAATTCAATCACTGATGCAAGAATGTAATTCTAGTCTAAAGTACTGACATGAGCATGTTCATAGAATGGAAATCACTAATCAAGAAAGATGAGGGTAACTTGAAAAAGGGACATGAAACACGGTGGAGAAAAGCGTGTGCTAAGATGTTAATATTTTTCTGATATTTTAACAAATCCAGTCAAATAACATGTTATAATGGTTGGCCACTGAGATTCACAAGTTGGACATTGTGAAACTCACTGTAGCATCTTCTCAAGGGCAGTTAGTGATTTGCAATGATGCTGGGCTAGAGACGCTCACAGCACAGGAATAAATAAAACTTCAAACAACTTCTCAGCAGCATATATTCAGACAGCATTGCTAAGTCTTTGCTGTCCAGTACCATTACCTGATGCAAATGTATCACTGTCCCCTGACCGCCACATTTCATTGGTTGCCAAGGAGAAAATTGTCACAGGATTCTTGCCATCCACCTGTCGCATCACAGGGTCCTGCCCAACTCGGCCAAGCAGCTGAACCCGGTTCAGGGCTGGAGAGAAAGAAACATGCAGAATGCCAACACTCTCTAAGCAATCCCAGTGTGCATCAGAAACCATGTTGTAATATCTTCACAAGTAGACAAGCAGGAGGTTGGAAGAACACAGCATGCCAGGTAGCATTAGGAGATCGAGAAATTAACGTTTCAGGTATAACCCTTCATCAGATCTGGGGGTGGGGGGGTAAGGAGACCTGCAGATAAAAAGAGGGTGGGAGAGGGGCAGAACGGTGAGGTAGTGACAGATAAACACAGGTAGAAGGTACGACCTGGTTGGTTGATGGAAGGAATTAATCCGTTTGGTGGTTGGAAGGAAGGGTCGGTCAGAGGAGTGGAAGGGAGGGGGAGGAGATGGGAAGGGTGTCAGGGATGGAAAGGGAGATTATTTGAAATTGGAGAACTCAATGTTTAGTCCTACGGGCTGTAGACTGCCCAGACAGAAGATGAGGTGTTGTTCCTCCAATTTGAGGTCTCATTCACTGTGCCAATGGAGGCGGCTGAGGATGAGATGGAAATGTGTTGCTGGAAAAGCGCAGCAGGTCAGGCAGCATCTAGGGAACAGGAGAATCGACGTTTCGGGCATTAGCCCTTCTTCAGGAATCCTGAAGCCTTCTTCAGGCTAATGCCCGAAACGTCGATTCTCCTGTTCCCTAGATGCTGCCTGACCTGCTGCGCTTTTCCAGCAACACATTTCCATCTCTGATCTCCAGCATCTGCAGACCTCACTTTCTCCTCAAGGAGGCTGAGGATGTCATGTCTGAGAGGAAATGGGAAGGGGAATTGAAATGGGCAGTAACTGGAAGGTTCGGTCAGCCCCTGTGGACCTGGCTGAGATGCTCAGCGAAACATGCCGAGTTTATGTTTTGTCTCCCCGATGTAGAGAAGACCAGTTTGGGAGCACCAGATACAGTAAAGTAGATTGGCAGATGAACCTCTGTCGCACCTGGAAGAACTGTTTGCGACCCTGAATGGAGGTGACAGGGCTGGTGTGCTGGCAGGTTTTGCATTTTTTATGTTGGCAGGGGAAGATGCCAGGGGTATGGGGAGGGTTGCCGGGGAGAGTGGCATGAACCAAGCAGTGACAAAGGAAACAGTGCTTGCGGAAGGCAGAAAGGGGAGGGGAAGATGTTCTTGGTCGTGTGGTCTAGTTGGAGTTTGTGGAAGTGCTTACGGGTGCAGAGAATGAAAGTACAAAGGATCTGTTGGATGCAGAGACTGATGGAGTGGAAGGTGAGGACAAGAAGAATCCTGTCTTCACTGCATTTGGGGGGTGGTTTAGAGCAGTGGTACGGGGAATGGAGACGGTGCAGTGGAGGCTGTCTGGATGACAGAGGGAAGAAAGCACGTTGTCGAAAATAGGTGGACATCTGGGATGCTTTGGAGTGGAATGTCTCCTTGGCAAAGCAGATGCAACAGAGACAAAGGAATTGGGATATTGGGTTGGAGTTCTTGCAGGATACTAGGTGGGAGGAGGTGTAGTCCAAATAGTTATGGGAGTCTGTGGATTTATAGTAGATGTCTGTCTGTGTATATTCACTGGAGATGGAAACAAAGAGGTCAAGAAAGGGAAGGGAGGTGTCCGAGATATACCACATTAATTTAAGGGTGGGTGGAAGTTGTTGACAAAGTCGATGAATTGCTGTAGTTCAGCCTGGGTGCAGGATGCAACACCGATGCAGTCATCGATGCAACGGCAGAAGTGTTGGGCATCAGTGCTTGTGAATGCACTGAAGAGGAACTGTTTGATGTAGCTGACAAAGAGGCAGGCATAGCTGGGGCCAATGCTAATACCTTCACAAAGCATCGGATTGGAGAATAAGATCGAACAGGTGGGGCAAGAGGATATACTCAAGCAGTGCGAAATGGATCCTCACCCACCGCCAACCCCAAGCATTGTGCTTTTGTGAAATGTTAATAGGGATTATAGTTTCTTGGGCTTTGTGCATGGCAACAACTCAATCAGAGGCATTTTTTCAATCAATTGTACCCATTTCATGAGCAATTGGAATAGTTGCTCCTGTTTAAGATTTGGTATTCTTACAATTTTGTCCTGATGGGTACTAAGCAGACAGCAGGACTCCAACGGTAAGAGTTGAAATCATACAACACCAGATTATAGTGCAACAGGGTTATTTGAAAATACAAACTTTTGAAGTGCTGTTCCTCCGTCCGGTAGCTAGTGCGACAGGTACATAGGACACAGAATTTGTAAGTAAAAGATCAAAGTGTCATACAACTGATGCCATGTATTAAATAAACCTAGACTGTCTAGATTAGAGTGGTGCTGGAAAAGCACAGCAGGTCAGGCAGCACCCGAGAAGCAGGAAAATCGACGTTTCAGGCAAAAGCCCTCCATCAGGAATGGAGGCAGGGAGCCCCTAGGGTGGAGAGATAAATGGGGGATGAGGGTGGGGAGAAAGTAGCAAAGAGTACAATAGGTGAAAGGGGGTGGAGATGAAGGTATAGGTCAGAGAGGAGGGTGGGGGAAGGTGGCAAAGAGTAGAGACTCACTGAGATTCTTGTGGAGAGTGGAGGAGAACTTCAAGGTAGGCATCCTTGCAAGAGGATTTGCAGTAAGCTTTACTTTAAAGACACCATAAATGCACAATGTTACAAAATTGAATTCCATTTCATATACAGATATTGGGAATTATTAAGTGAGAAATAACAGATGGGTCGGTGGTAGCATAGTGGTACTGTCATTAGACTCACAATGACAGATAGTGAAATTTGAATTAAACAGAAATCTGGAATAGAGCTGACAAAACAGCAACATGTAACAAGTGTCAATTGTCATAAAAACATCTGGTTCACGAACATCCTTTAGGAAAGTAAATGTGCCATCTTTACCAAGTCCAGTCTACATGATGCAAGATCCACAGCAGTTGGGTTGACACTTAATTTCTGTCTAGGCAATTAAGGATGTACAATAAATGCTGGTCTAGCCAGCAACACTTACATCCCATGAACAACTTTTAAAAAGGTGGGTAGAAATTTGTCCAAATGCAGTTTGTTCAACTATTTGACTGGCATACAGTCAAAAGCATCTTACTAGACAGCTGTTAAGTCTTTAATCACTTAGAATGGGGATGCAGGTTTCGATGGATTCATATGTAAATCCCAGAATTTCTTTCAAGTCACAGCTCCAAGATAACTTAAGGTTCTAACAGTGGGTAAAGAAGGTGATATCTCAGCTTAGTCAATGTATTAAAGGTGTGAGGTTAGAGTCTGTCTGTATCCTAACCTGGAATCAGGCTGGTTTTATTTCCAAAGTAGGAATTTATAAATGCCACGTTGACTGATTGTCTCCCGACTGTGTGTGTTTCGAACAAAATAGTGGTCAAGGACATTTGGCCTTGGATCTTCAGGTGACTGTCCTCCAAGGTGGACTTTGGGATATGCAACAACGCAGGGTTGCCATCAGAGGCTGATAGCCAAGTACAGTACCCATGAGGATGGCCTCAACCGGGATCTTGGGTTCATATCACACTATAAGTGACTCTACTGCACTACACACACTTACACACCCACACTCTCGCAGAGACCCCCCCTCTCTCTCTCTCTCATACACACACACACACATATATAAAAGTCTATGGGGTGAATTTGTATTTGCAGATAAATTCTATTTTGTTCAAAAAGCACACAATCTGTAGGCAATCAATCAGTCTGTGTGAGATTTTATGAATTCCTACTTTGGAAATAAAACCAGTCTGACTCCAGGTTGGGATATAGGCAGACTCTAACCTCACATCTTTAATGCATTGTCTGAACTGAGACGTCACCACTGATAGAACTTAAAGTTATCTTGGGGCAGTGACTTGAAAGAAATTCTGGGATTTACATATGAATCCATCGAAACCTGCATCCCCATTCTAAGTGATTAAAGACTTAACAGCTACCTGGTTTGTCTAAAACATTGCATCAGTTGATCTATTACTTATAAATTCTGGTCCCAAGATCCTGCCACACTAGCTATCTGACGGGGAAGCAGCACTCTGAAAGCTTGTACTTTCAAATAACCCTGGTTGCACTATAACCTAGTGTTGAGTGATTTTTAACTTTATCCACCCCAGTCCAATACCAGCACCTCCACTTCAATGGTATGCACATTCTATATCACCTAGCAGAGATGGTGGAACTATAGAGGGGTAGGAGAGAGGGTGGAGAGACGGGTAGTTGGGGGAAATGGAGGGAGGGAGAGGGTAGTGGAAGCAGGTCTGAATGCAAATTAAATATTGAGTAAAGAAAATCAGTGTACTCACATCTCTCCAATATAAGAGAAGAGGCATCAGTGACTCGATGTCTCACTTGCTGATGGATTACCTGAAGGAATATCAACATAACCAGTCATAACCAGTCATAATCAACATAACCATAACAGTCGAGATCCAGTCATGAACCTGCAATCAGACCGACAAGTATAATGCTGAACAGGCAGTCAGACCAACCAGTCTGATCCCGAACAGGTGGTCCAACCAGACTAATCCTGAACAGGCAGTCTAACAGAGCAGTATAAAATACACTCAGACTAACATGTCCGGAGCCAGGAGAACAGTCAGACTAGTCTCACTGAATGGTGGTAAGTATCATATCTTTTTACTTTTCTGTATTTTTGATTGTGGACTGAAGTATGGAAACCAAGCAGTGTGATGGGATTGCTGCATTTTTAAAAGCAAATTACTGAAATTCATCCTAAGTGTTGCTTATATGGCTGCTTTGTTCAATCAGAGGGACTTTGTTTAAATTGACAACTAAACTGGGGACATTTTGTACAGTTTGATGAAATCATAATTTTTATGAAAACTCTGGGAATAGTGGGACTTGATTCCCAGTGAGGAGGAACACCATTTCATAATGTAATCCGATATCAAGGTCTGAAATGCCTGACTGACAGGCTGGTAACCAACCGTCTAAGAATGGTTATAACACAGCAAGTGGCCATTCACTCCATCCGTGCTGTCCACCTGCAAGATCAACTCAGTTACTCCCAATCACCTGCCCTTTCCCGCAGCCTTCATATTTCTCTCATTTTAGTGGCTTGGACCAATTCCTTGTTATTGCACAGGCTTCAATTATTCTAGCAAGTTTATGATGTGGCACTTTACTGAGCACCTTATGAAAGTCAATATACTTCACGCCCAATAAACTGCCTTCAGTAAGTCTCACTGTTACCTCAGCTGATGGACTGATCAATACAATCTGTCCACTGTGCCAAGACACAAATAAACAATCAGAAGACAGACTTTGATCCAAACTATCTGGCACAATCAAACCCAAAGAAGTCATAATGAATAATTAATTAAATGGTGAACTCACTTTGAAGATAGATCCTCTTAACATCATCTGGTGCGCTGCTTGTTCCTGAAGAAGTTTTAAAGAAGGCACATTGTTAAGACACAATGGTATAAATGAATTACAAAGACATTTCCACCATGTAAAATGCTCAAATAAAACCTCTAATTAAATACATGCTCTAATTAAACCAGATTCATCTTGAACATCATGAACAAGGATGATGGTGTAGTTATAATATACATGTTTTGTAAAGAAAGCTAATCTGTCTTTAAATGGACAAAGGGAGCCTTACATTGCCTCATTAAAGCAACGTACCTTCTCTTATGGATTCAATTTCAGCCACTCAAACTATCTTAAGAATCAATCACAAAGTTATTGAATAATTCAAGACTTCCAAGACTACCACTGATCTCTCATAAGTGTGAAACAACAAAACCTGCAGCAGCATTGAACAGAAGATAGGAGGGGCAGCATGAGGGAATTCCACTGCAACTGACTGGTTGGATGTTTGCACTAGCTTGTGTTTCGACTTAGGGTGGCATTGTGGCTCAGTGGTTAGCACTACTGTCTCAGTGCTAGGGACTTGGGTTTGATTCCAGCCTCGGGTGACTGCTCTCCCAGCATCTGCATGGGATCCCGCTGGGTGTTCTGATTTCCTCCCACAGTTTAAAGAATACTTTAGGAAGATTGGCATATAAATTGCCCCAGGGATGTCCAGGGTACGTGGGTTCTCCATGGTAAATGTGGGATTACAGCAATAGGGTGGGGGCTGGGTCTGGGTGGGACACTCATTGGAGCGTTAGTGCAGACTCGATGGACTGAATGGCCTCTTTCCACACTGTAGGAATTCTATGATACATTTCAGTTCTTTGAACTCTCTTACCTTTGTGCTGCAATGATTCAAAATGAATGTAACAATGTTGGTTTATTGTGATAAAGGTGGCCGGAAAAACAGCCATTTTGAGGAGAATCATCTGAATACCATGAGCATATGGGAGACAGATTTTGAAACACCAAAGGGAGACACAGAGAGGCTTCCAGAACAAAAATCAACAAAAAAAAATTAAACAAAGAACTACACATGCTGGAGATCTGCTGGTCTGGCACCACCTGAGGGCAGAAAACAAGAGTTAACATTTTGACTCTGGTGAGCGTTTTCTAGCTCTGTTTTCTCAATAGAGATGCTGCCAGGCCTACTGAGATTCTCCAGCATTTTCTGTTTTTGTACAAAGAACAACAGTCTGCTGACCCGCAAAAGTGAAACAAAGCAGCCTCCAAGTTTTTGAACCTTTCAGTCTAGAAAGTGAATCTGCAAGCAAACCAGGTTTGCAAGTATAGTGGAGACTGATCTCACTTTTATCTTTATAATTTGTTTTAAACCTGTGCATTTGTATTTTAGCAAATAGGTTTCTCACTTTTGGATTAAATATCTTCCAGAATAGTTGTGAATATGCTAAACTTGCTCCTGGTTTAAACATAAAACTGGACTGCTGATCATTTTTAAAAAGGCAGCCTACATACAAGGTTAGGGAAAGTCTCAGCTCAGGTCAATCTGAGGACACACCTCGTGTCTGGCTAAGACACAAACATTCTCAATGTATTTCAACTTTACAACACACTGATACAGTCATTCATGGTGCTGAGGAGGTAATTATGAAGGCCTTTGATAAGATGTTACAGGAGGCTGTTGAGTAAGGTAAGAGCTCATGCTGTTAGAGGCAAGGTGTTACCATGGATAGAAGAATGGCTGTCTGGCAGAAAGCAGAGTGGGAATAAGAGGGTCTTTCTTAGCATGACAGCCAGTGACAAGTAGTGTTCCACACAGGTCAGTGTTGGGGCAACTTTTCACTCTATACATTAATGATCAAGTTAAAGGAATTGAGGGCATTCTGACCAAACTTGCAAACAATAGAAAGATAGGTAGAAGGACAGGTAGTATTGAGGAGGCAGGGAGGCTGCAGAAATATTTGGACAGGTTAGGAGAATGGGCAAAGAAGTGGCAGATGCAGTGCAATGTGGGAAAGTGTGAGGTCATGCACTTTGGTAAGAAGAATAGAAGCATGAACTGTTTTCTAAATGGGGTAAAGTTTCAGAAGTGTGAAATGCAAAGAGACTTGAGAGTTCCAGTTCAGTCAGTTATTCGGAAGGCAAATGCAATGTTGGCATTTATTTTGAGAGGACTTGAATATAAAAGCAGGGATGTCCTTCTGAGGCTCGAGAAGGCTTTGGTCAGGCCACATTTGGAGTACTGATTGCAATTTTGGACCGTATAGGAAGGGTGTACTGGCCCTGGAACATGTTCAGAGTAGGTTCACAAGAATGGTCCCAGGAATGAAAAGCTTAACATATGAGGCACGTTTGAGGACTTTGAATCTATATTCGTTCGAGTTTAGAAGGATAAGGGGGGATCTAATTGAAACTTACAAAATACTGAGTGGCCTGGACAGAGTAGATATTGGGAAGATGTTTCCATTGGGAGGAGAGACTGGGACTCGAGGGCACAGCCTCGGAGTAAAGGGAAGACCTTTTAGAATAGAGATAAGGAGAAACGTCTTCAGCCTACAATTGTGAATCTATGGAATTCACTGCCGTAGAAGGCTATGAAGGCCAGATCATTGAGTATATTTAAGACTGAGATAGATAGGTTCTTGATTGTCAAGGGGATCGAGGGTTACGGAGAGGAAGTGGGTGAATGGGGTTAAGAAATTTATCAGCAATGATTGAATGGCGAAGCAGACCCGATGGGCTGAATGGCCTAATTTCTGCTTCTATGTCTTATGGCCTTATTAAGTCTATCACTTGCATACTGGCTCTCTGTAGAGTAACAAAACCAGAAACTGCTGAAGAAACTCAGCAAACCTGGCAGCATCTGGAGTGGGAAAGCAGAGTTAATGTTTTGGCTCTTGTAAGCCTTCAGAACTTGAGCAATCCCTGTACAGCAATGTAGTTCCACTCCTCCAGTCAACCACTGCAACTATGCGACTTAAGTTCACCAAAGACCCTATTCAAATTCCCTTTCAAATTATTAATGTTTCTTTTCCTCCATTCTGCTGCCAGGCAAAAATTCCAGGACATTGCCACTCACTGTAGCTGTTGCCACTCACTGTAGATTCTCACAGCATTTCAGACTTTACATTCTGTGTTGACAAATTCCTGTACAATCCACAGATGCATCACTACCATTTCTTATTGTTACCTTATCTAAACCTGTCATTATCTCAGGAACTTCCAATGACTTTCCCCTCAATTTCCTTTGCTCCAAGCAAAACAATTTGGTTGTACAGGAGCAGAGGGGAGGTGAACAGAGCTGGTCGTACAGGACTATGTGGGGATGGAGGTGGTTGTATGGGGGTTATTAATGAGATTGGAAAAGATTACATAGCGCGTATTGAGGAATTTTACTACTCACTCATGGGACTTAGGCATCACTGGCTGGAGCAGCTTGTCCCCCATTGTTTTTGACGAGGCAGTGGTGGGTGCCTTCTGGAGTTGCAGTCCTTCATGGAGGTTGACCTACAATGTCCCTAAGGAAGTAATTCCAGGAATTTGACTCAGCGACAGCAAAGGCATGGGCGATATATTTCCAGGTCAGCAAAGTGAGCGTGTTGGAGGGGAACTTGGTGGTATTCCCATGTATCTGCTGCCCTTGTCCTTCTAGATGGAAGAGGTTGTGAATTTGGAAGGCGTTGTCTAAGGATCTTTGGTGAATTTCTGTAGTGTGTCTTATAGATAGAACACACTGCTGTCACTGCTAGATGGCGGACAGGCTTTGGGGAATCTGTAATACTCACTGTGTTTTACAGTTATAGTATGGGTGGCATGGTGGCACAGTGGTTAGCACTGCTGCCTCACAGCACCAGAGATTCAGGTTCAATTCCCACCTCAGGCGACTGTCTGTGTGGAGTTTGCATATTCTCCCCGTGTCTGCGTGGGTTTCCTCCCGGTGCTCCGGTTTCCTCCAAAAGTCCAAAAAATGTGCAGGTTAGGTGAATTGGCCATGCTAAACTGCCCGTAATGTAGGGGAATAGGTCTGGGTGGGTTGCACTTCGGTGGGTCGGTATGGACTTGTTGGGCCGAAGGGCCTGTTTCCACAATCTAATCTATATCAATCTCTCACACTATACATCAATCACTGATGCTCACTGTGTTACAGTGACAGAAAGTTAGTCTATGACACTCATTGAGTTAGTTACATCAGTCTCTCACACTCAATGATAGTACATCACCCTCTCAAATTTAGCAACATTGCCCTCAGTTCCTTCATCTCGATCATTAATGGACAATGTGAATTGTTGTGGTCCCAACATGGACCCCTACAGAATCCCACTAGTCACCAGCTGCCATCCTCAAAAAACCCATTTATTCCTACTCTTCTACCAGTCAGCCAATCCTCTATCCAGTACATTGCCCCTAATACCATGATCTCTTCTCTTATTTAGCATCCTCCTGTTCAGCATTTGTCAAAGGCCGTTTGGAAATCCAAAAAGATCATGTCCACTGGCTTTCCTTATTCATTATTCATTACCACCTCAAATAATTCTAATGGATTTATCAGGTATGATCTTCCCTTGATGAAAGCCTTATTTTATCATTCACTTTCAAGTACTCTTCAATCTCATCCTTAATAAGGGACTCTAAAATCTTACCAATGATCAAGATCGGGCTATTCGGCCTACAGTTCTGTCTTCTACCGCCCATCCTTCCCAAACAAGCTTTGACATAAGCCATTTTTCAGAGCTCTGGGACCCTTCCTGACTCCAGTTATCCCTGAGAGATCACCATCATTGCCTCTGTAATCTCCTTAGATATCTCCTTCAGAACCCTGGGGCATAGTCCTTCCGCTCCAAGTGATTTATCCACTTTCAGATCTTTCAGCTTCCCCAGCACCTTCTCCTCTGTGATGGCTACTACACTCACTCTTTTGAAGTTCTGGTGTGCTGCTGGTGTCTTCCACTGCGAAACCTGATGCACAGTACTTATTCAGTTCCACCATTGTTTTGTTCCCCATACTTCTCCAGCCTCATTTTCCAGTAGTCCAATCTCTCTTACCTTTTAGATCTCCAGAAATACTCTTGCAGGGGAGCAGCATGGATCTTGCACCTGCTCCTGGGATTGCAGGCTTAGTGTTGTGGAGTTGATGGTGTGTACTGTACCTTTAAGATAGAGTTAAAGTTGAAAAGCTGGCAAGTCTGTCATGTGGCTGACTGCAGGCACAAAGTGTACTGGATAATTTGAAGATGTAATATTTGAGCTGTAACTCAGATACCGAGTTTTTTTTTAGATTACATTACATTACATTACAATGTGGAAACAGGCCCTTCAGCCCAACAAGTCCACACCGACCCGCCGAAGCGCAACCCACCCATACCCCTACCGCTACATTTACCCCTTACCTAACACTACGGGCAATTTAGCATGGCCAATTCACCTGACCTGCACATCTTTGGACTGTGGGAGGAAACCGGAGCACCCGGAGGAAACCCACGCAGACACGGGGAGAACGTGCAAACTCCACACAGTCAGTCGCCTGAGGCGGGAATTGAACCCGGGTCTCTGGCGCTGTTTACACAACAATTCAAATTCAACCAAAGAACAAAGAAAGAAAATTTACAGCCCAGGAACAGGCCCTTTGGCCCTCCAAGTCTGAGCCGATCCAAATGTACTGTCTAAACCTGACCGTCAATTCCTAAGCATTTGTATCCCTGTGCTCCCCACCTACTCATGCATCTGTCCAGACGCATCTTAAATGAATCTACCATGCCTGCCTATACCACCTCTGCTGGCAACGCATTCCAGACGCCCACCACCCTCTGCGTGAAGTACTTGCCGTATGTATCCCCCTTAAACTTTCCACCTCTCACCTGGAAAGCATGGCCTCTCGTTACTGAATCCTTCACCCTGGGAAAAAGCTTGTCTCTATCCACCCTGTCTATACCCTTCATGATTTTGTAAACCTCAATCAGGTCCCCCCTCAATCTCCATTTTTCTAGTGAAAATAAACCTAACCTACTCAACCTCTCTTCATAGCTAGCATCTTCCATACCAGGCAACATCCTCGTAAACCCTCTCTGCACCCTCTCCAAAACCTTTTGGTAATGTGGCGACCAGAACTGTACACAGTATTCTAAATGCGGCCGAACCAATGTCTTGTACAATTGTAACATGACTTGCTAGCTCTTAGACTCAATACCCCATCCAATGAAGGCAAGCATACTATATGTCTTCTTGACCACTCTACCCACCTGTGCAGCAACCTTCAGGGTACAATGGACCTGCACTCTCAGATCTCTCTGCCCATCAACTTTTCCCAAGGCTCTTCCATTAATTGTATAATTCGCTCTACAATTAGACTTGCCTAAATGCATCACCTCACATTTGTCTGGATTGAAAGCCATCTGCCACTTTTCCGCCCAACTCTCCAGTCTAGCTATATCCTCCTGTATTCTCTGACAGTCCCTTATGCTTTCTGCTACTCCACCAATCTTTGTGTCATCTGCAAACTTGCTGATCATACCAACAGTGCCCTCTTCTAGAACATTTATGTATATTACAAACAACAGTGGCCACAATACTGACGCCTGTGGAACACCACTGGTCATCTTTCTCCATTTCGAGAAACTCCCTTCAACTACTACTCTCTGTCTCCTGTTGCTCTACCAGTTCTTTATCCACCGAGCTAGAACACCCTGCACACCATGTGACTTCACTTTCTCCATTAGTCTACAATGGGCAACCTTATCAAACGCCTTACTAAAGTCCATGTATATGACATCAACAGCCCTTCCCTCATCTAACAACTTGGTCACTTCCTCGAAGAACTCTATTAAGTCGGTAAGGCACGATCTCCCCCGCACAAAACCATGTTGCCTATCACTGATAAGCTCATTCTTTTCTAAATATAAATAGATCCTATCTTTCAGTACCCCCTCCAGCAACTTCCTCACCAGTGACGTCAGGCTCACTGGTCTGTAGTTACCCGAAATATCCCTACTACCCTTCTCATACAGGGGGACAACATGAGCAACCTTCCAGTCCTCCGGCACCTCCCCTGTACTTAAGGATGCCACAAAGATATCTGTCAGGGCCCCAACTATTTCCTCACTCGCCTCCCTCAGCGACCTGGGATAGATCCCATCCGGCCCTGGGAATTTGTCTACCTAAATAACCTCTAGCATACCTAACACATAGAGTCATAGAGATGTACAGCATGGAAACAGACCTTTTGGTCCAACCCGTCCATGCCGACCAGACATCCCAACCCAATCTAGTCCCACCTGCCAGCAACCGGCCCATATCCCTCCAAACCCTTCCTATTCATATACCCATCCAAATGCCTCTTAAATGTTGCAATTGTACCACCCTCCACCACATCCTCTGGCAGCTCATTCCATACAGTTACCGCCCTCTGTGTGAAAACGTTGCCCCTTAGGTCTCTTTTATATCTTCCCCCTCTCACCCTAAACCTATGCCCTCTAGTTCTGGACTGCCCCACCCCAGGGAAAAGACTTTGTCTATTTATTCTATCCATGCCTCTCATAATTTTGTAAACCTCTATAAGGTCACCCCTCAGCCTCCGACGCTCCAGGTAAAACAGCCCCACCCTGTTCAGCCTCTCCCTGTAGCTCAGATCCTTCAACCCTGGCAACATCCTTGTAAATCTTTTCTGAACCCTTTCAAGTTTCACAACATCTTTCCGATAGGAAGGAGACCAGAACTGCACGCAATATTCCAACAGTGGCCTAACCAATGTCCTGTACAGCCGCAACATGACTTCCCAACTCCTGTACTCAATACGCTTTGACCAATAAAGGAAAGCATACCAAACGCCTTCTTCACTATCCTGTCTACCTGCGATTCCACTTTCAAGGAGCTATGAACCTGCACTCCAATGTCTCTTTGGTCAGCAAACACTCCCTAGCACCTTACCATTAAGTGTATAAGTCCTGCTAAGATTTGCTTTCCCAAAATGCAGCACCTTGCATTTATCTGAATTAAACTCCATCTACCACTTCTCAGCCCATCTGGTCCAGATCCTGTTGTAATCATAGGTAACCCTCTTCGCTGTCCACTACACCTCCAATTTTGGTGTCATCTGCAAACTTACTAACTGTACCTCTTATGCTCGCATCCAAATCATTTATGTAAATGACAAAAAGTAGAGGACCCAGCACCGGTCCTTGTGGCACTCCACTGGTCACAGGCCTCCAGTCTGAAAAACAACCCTCCACCACCACCCTCCGTCTTCTACCTTTGAGCCAGTTCTGTATCCAAATGGCTAGTTCTCCCTATATTCCATGAGATCTATGTTCTATAGGGTGCATACATGAGGTCAATGGTCGGCACAACATCGTGGGCTGAAGGGCCTGTTCTGTGCTACTGTTCTATCCAACCTTGCTAATCGGTCTCCCATGGGGAACCTTGTCAAACGCCTTACTGAAGTCCATATAGATCACATCTACTGCTCTGCCCTCATCAATCTTCTTTGTTACTTCTTCAAAAAGCTCAATCAAGTTTGTGAGACATGATTTCCTATCTTCCCTACTTATGCCAACTAATCCAGACTAATCAAACTTCTATCTCTGATCTCAAGATTCATCATGTTCCTCTCCTCAGTGAGCACTGATGCAAAGTAATCATTCAGAATCTCACCCATTCTCTCAGATTCGACACACAGCCTTCCTTCGTTATCTTTTAGTGGGCCAATTCTTTCTCTAATTACCCGCTTGCTTCTTATATAAGAATAAAATGCTTTGGGATTTTCCTTAATTCTGCTTGCCAAAGCTATTTCAGGACCCCTTTTAGCCAGCTTGATTCCTTGTTTAAGACTTGTCCTACTCTTCCAATATTCCTCCAGGGCCCGTTCTGTTCTAAGCTGCCTAGACCTTGTGTACGCTTCCCTTTTCCTCTTGGCTATTCATACAATTTCTCCTGTCAACCAGTTTAAAATTATATCCTAAGATACAAAAACCCAATTGAATTAGAATTTTACTGTTTTAACATCAAACTAATCGGACAGTCCAATGTTTTGGGGTATAAAAGGCAGGCATTTTGAACAGTTAGCAAGAGAGACAAAGAGTATCTCTTGCCATCAATAGGCTCCCCGCAGACCCTCTCTCTAAAAGGTACCTTTCTCATATGAAAAATCTATGCAGCAGAAGATCTAAGACAACCCAAGGGGAATCTACAGATAGAGGAACTTCAACACCCGAAGACGACAACTGGTTTTGAAAATTCAGTTGCTGTAAATTCTGTAGGGGCTTTATTGGATCAGTATATTGTTACAGTGTGGGAGGTAGATAACAAATTTTAAGAGAAAGGAGGCTTACAGTGTAGATAGTTGTTGTTTAATGTTCTCTTTTAGAGTTAAAGAATAAATTGTTAATTTTTTCTTTAAACACCCGAATTTGGGTAATTCTCTGTCATTCATATGTTAAAGATTACGGGGTGAGGTGAGCTTTTCTGTGTGTTTGGTTTAAATTAGCAGAAGGGTTTACCTCCGTCATAACATTAGTAAAACTATTATTACAATTTTTATTAGTTATTATAATTTAATAATAAGTTTCATTTTTCATTTTGGTTTTTTAACTTTCAAACACCAAACAAAAGAATTGCGTTTTATTTTTCTCAGATGGACTTTTTTAAAAACAAGCATTTTAAGAGTCGACAGAGTTCAGCAGAGGTTTACTTTATTCTTAATTCAGACATTTTAGAAATCTATACATGTTTTAGAAGGTTTTTTTTTGAAAATAAAGAACTGTGTTTTCACTCCAGAGTGTCTTAGACCTGGTCAGCTTTGGCGAAATTTTTTTTCTTTGAGAAATTTATTGAAACAGAATCATTTTTATTCAGTTAATCAGCTAAGTGGTTGATTTTATTTAAGTTTTATATGTTTGATATATATATATATATATATATTTTATTTCCACTTTAACATTATTTTCTGTAGATAATTAAAGTAGTTTATTTTAATATATTAAGGTCTTATTGAAACATCCTTTTTTCAGACTTAATGTTATTAAGGCCATATATAAGGTACAGAGTAAGATGGCCAGTAGATTTAGAAAAGTTATTACGCAGCAGGATTAATCAAATAGATGGGTGAATGTCAGGAAAGGTAAGAAGGTAGTTCAAAAGTCTCCGTTGGCTATTCCTCTATCAAACAGATATGCAGTTTTTGGAACAGTTGAAGGTGATTGTCTCTCAGAGGAAAATGGAAGGGCCAGTCAGTTATTGGACCCGGAATGATTCTTATGTTAGGCAGCGTTTGACAATATTTAATAGAATTATTGTTATAAGGGACTTTCTGTCAGGTGCATAGGCAGGAGATTCTGTGGCAGTGAGTGTAAGTTTAGAATGCTTTGCTGCTTTCCTAGTGTTGGGATTAAGGACATTGCTGAGCATTTCAAGTGTATTATTAAAGATGAGATTCAGGATATGGAAATTATTGTACACTTTAGTAGGAATGACATTTTAGGGAAAAGATTAAAGCGGTACAGAGTCAATTTAAGAGGTTAGGTAGAAGATTAAAAAATAAAACCTTGGAAGTAGTAAATTCTGATTTACTCCCAATGACAAACTCAAATGAGGGAAGGAACAAAAGGTTAAAGGAGCTAAATCAATGGCTGAACAGCTAGCATATTGTTCAGGGATTCAGGTTTTTGGACAATTGGAATGTATTTTGGGATAGAAAAGACATATTCAAAATGGATGGATCTAACCTAAATTGGAAATTTTTATTTCCATCCAGCTACATAAGTCAGTGTTTCCTCATCCCGAGATCCTACCTTTGTAGGGCCTCCACCCAACCACCTCCTCTAATCTTAAACACTAGGACACATCAGCTAAGCGTCTCTTCTTTTTCACTTTATGATAAGGGGACTAGCAGGAATGGCAGTGCCCCAGGGAGAGCAATGTTTCTCCTGCATGAAGTTTGAGGTGAGGGATGCCATTAGTGTCCCATCCAAGTACATCTGCAGGAAGTGCACCCAACTCTCGCTCCTCCAAGACTGTGTTAGGGAACTGGAGCGGGAGCTGGATGAACTTCGGATCATTCAGGAGGCAGAGTCTGTGACAGGTTAAGAGTTACAGGGAAGTAGTTTCTCCTAGGCACGAAGAAAGCTGGGTGACTGTTCAAAGGGGGAAAAAAAACAGTCAGTGGAGGGAACCCTTGAAAAACATGTATACTGTTTTGGATACTGTTGAGGGGAACGAGCGTCTCCCTGTTGCACAGAAGGGAAGGACGGAAAGGAGGAGAGTGTTAGTCTTTGGGGACTCAATAGTTAGAGGCTCAGATAGGAGGTTTGTTGGGAACAAAGGAGACTCGCGGTTGGAGTGTTGCCTCCCGGGTGCCAGGGTCCATGATGTCTCAAATCGTATCTTTGGGGTCCTGAAGGGAGAGAGTGACCAGCCTCAGGTCGTTGTCCATGTAGGTACTAACGACATAGGTAGAAAGAGATTTAGGGATGTAAGGCAGGATTTCAGGGAGCTGAGAGCTAGAACAAACAGAGTTGTTATCTCTGGTTTGTTATCCGTGCCACGTGATAGCGAGGCAAAGAATAGGGAGAGATATCAGCTAAACACATGGCTGCAAGGATGGTGCAGGAGAGAGGGTTTCAGGTACTTGGATAATTGGGGCTCATTCTGGGGAAGGTGGGACTTGTACAAACAGGATGGTTTTCACTTGAACCAGAGGAGTACTAATATCGTGGGTGGGAAATTTGACAGTGCTATTCGGGTGGGTTTAAACTAGCTCAGCAGGGGGATGGGAACCTGAGGTGTAGTTACAGTGCACAGGAGGATGAGTGTAGGAAGGACAGGGACAGGATTCAGGGTCACAGGAATATGCTGGCAGACAGCAGACTGGTTTGAAGTGTGTCTACTTCAACGCCAGAAGTATCTGAAGTAAGATAGGTGAGCTTGCAGCATGGATAGGTACCTGGGACTTCGATGTTGCGGCCATTTCGGAGACATGGATAAAACAGGGCGAGGAATGGATGTTGCAGGTTCCAGGGTTTAGATGTTTCATTAAGAACAGGCAAGGCGGTAAAAGAGGGGGAGGTGTGGTCTTGTTAATCAAGGACAGTATAACGATGGCTGAAAGAATTTTTGATGAGGACTCGTCTACTGAGGTTAGATTAGATTAGATTAGATTACTTACAGTGTGGAAACAGGCCCTTCGGCCCAACAAGTCCACATCGACCCGCCGAAGCGCAACCCACCCATACCTCTACATCTACCCCTTACCTAACACTACTGGCAATTTAGCATGGCCAATTCACCTGACCTGCACATCTTTGGACTGTGGGAGGAAACCGGAGCACCCGGAGGAAACCCACGCAGACACGGGGAGAATGTGCAAACTCCACACAGTCAGTCGCCTGAGGCGGGAATTGAACCCGGGTCTCTGGCGCTGTGAGGCAGCAGTGCTAACCACTGTGCCACCGTGCCGCCCATGGTGTGGTATGGTGGGCTTAGGTTAGAAACAGGACACGCTGCCTTCAATGATCAGTGAACATGTTCTCCAAGGTTCCTCTGATCCTCTGGGTCCACCCTTTCATCAGGTAATCCCTTCCCTTGTTAGTCCTCCCAAAATTCATCACCTCACACAAACAGGAGAAGGGAGATAGAGTGTTCTTGGAACATGATAGGGCTGGAGGGGAGGGAGTAGAGAGACAGGGATGGTCAAAATTGTACAGGAATTTAAAGACTAGGATGAAGATTTTGCACTTTGAGCTTTTTTTTTCATTAATTCATATGCCAGCGTTTATTGTCCATCCCTAAGTACACAGAAGGCATTTAAGAGTCAACCATATTGCTGATGCTTTGTAGTCCAGACTGCCGAAGGATGACAGATTCCCTTCCTTAAAGGTCATGAGTGAATAAGATAGGTTTTTACAGTGCTTGGAGTTTTTTTATAGGCCTCCACAGAGTTCCAGGGAGGTGGAAGAGAGGATTGGCAAAATTATTCTGGGTAGGAGTGAAAGGAACAGGGTGGTCTTTATGGGGGATTTTAACTTCCCCAACATTGACTGGAAATGCTATAAGTCTAGTATGTCGGATGGATCAGTTTTTGTCCAATGTGTACAGGAGGGTTTCTAGACACAGTATGTCGAAGGGCCAACAAGAGGGGAGGCTACACTGGATCTAGTGCTTGGTAATGAACCTGGCCAGGTGTTTGGTATAGTTGTAGGTGAGCACTTGACCATAATTCAGTTACATTTAATTTAGTGATGGAAAGGGATAGGTACATGCCACAGGTCAAGAGTTATCGATGGGGCAAGGGCAATTATAATGCAATTAGGCAGAATTAGGATACACAGAATGGGGTAGCAAAATGCAGGGGATGCAGACAATCGAAATGTGCAGCTGGTTTAAGGAACAGATATTGCATGTCCTTGATAGGTATGTCCCTGTCAGGCAGGGAGGAAATGATAAGGTAAGGGAACCGTGGTTTACTACAGAAATTGCATCTCTTGTTAAGCAAAAGAAGGAGGCTTACGTGTTGATGAGGCAAGATAGTTCAGATGAGATGATGGAGAGTTATAGATCAGCTAGGAAGGATTTAAAGAGAGAGAGTTAAGAAGAGCAAAGAGAGGACACGAGCAGTCTTTAGCAAATAGAATAAAGAAGAACCCTAAAGCTTTCTATGGGTATGTGAGGAATAAAAGGATGATTAGGATAGGAATAGGGCCAGTCAAAGACAGAAATGGAAAGTTGAGTGTGGACCCTGTGGAGATCGGAGAGGTGCTAAACGAACATTTCTCATCAGTTTTCACTCAGAAAAAGGAGAATATTGCAGAGGAGAAGAATTAGGTAGGAGATATTAGACTAGAAAGGGTCGAGGTTAGTTACAAACAGGCCCCTGGGTCGGATGGGATTTATCCAAGGATTCTCTGGGAAGCTAGGGAGGAGATAGCAGAGCCTTTGGCTTTGATATTTGAGTTGTTATTGTCTACAGGTTTAGTACCAGAGGACTGGAGGATTACAAATGTTGTTCCCTTGTTCAAGGAGGCCAGTAGAGAGGACCCAGGTAATTATAGACCAGTGAGCCTTAGTTCTGTTGTAGGTAAGGTTTTGGAAAGGATTATAAGAGATAAGATTTGTAATCATCTATCAAGCAACAATTTGATTTCAGACAGTCAACATGGTTTTGTCAAGGGCAGGTCATGTCTCACAAACCTCATTGAATTTTTTGAGAAGGTGACCAAACATGTAGATGAGGGTAGGGCTGTTGACGTGGTATACATGGACTTCAGTAAAGCCTTTGATAAGGTTCCACATGGTAGGCTGTTGGAGAAAACGCAGAGGCATAGAATTGAGGGTGATTTAGCAGTTTGGATTAGAAACTGGCTTTCTGAAAGGAGGCAGCGAGTGGTAGTTGATGGAAAATATTCAGCCTGGAGTTGGCATGCCACAAGGATCTGTTTTGGGACCACTGCTGTTTGTCATTTTTATAAATGACTTAGACGCAGGCATAGGTGGATGGATTAGTAAATTTGCAGACAACACTAAAGTTGGTGGAGTAGTAAACAGTTTGGAAGAATGTTACAGGTTGCAGGGGGACTTGGATAAACTGCAGATTTGGGCTGAGAGGTGGCAAATGGAGTTCAATGCAGCTAAATGTGAGGTGAAGCACTTTGGGAAGAATAACAAGAAGGCAGCGTCATGGAAAGATTCTTGGTAGTGTGGATGTGCACAGTCCATGTACATAGATCCCTGAAAGTTGTCCCCCAGGCAGATAGTGCTATTAAGAAGGTGTGTTCGGTTTCATTGGTAGAGGGATTGAGTTCTGGAGCCGCAATATCATGCTGCAGCTATACAAAACACTAATGCGGCCACAGTTGAAATACAGTTCTGGTCGTCATATTTCAGGAAGGATGTGGAAGCATTGGAAAAAGGTGCAAAAGAGATTTACCAGGATGTTGCCTGGTCTGGAGGGAAGGTCTTATGAGCAAAGGCTGAGAGACTTGGGTCTGTTCTCAATGGAAAGAAGAAGGCTAAGAGGGGATTTGATAGAGACATACAAGATGATCAGAGGATTAGATAGGGTAGACAGAGAAAGACTTTTTCCTGGGATGATGACATCAGCTTGTACGAGGGGGCATAACTACAAATTGAGGGGTGATAGATTTAAGACAGGTATCAGAGGCAGGTTCTTTACACAGAGAGTGGTGAGGGCGTGGAATGCCCTACCTGCGAATGTAGCCAATTCAGCCACATTAGGGAGATTTAAACAATGCTTAGATAAGCACATGGATGATTTTGGGATAGTGTAAGGGAACGAGCTGAGAATAGTTCACAGGTCAGCGCAACATCGAGGGCTGAAGGGCCTGTTCTGCGCTGTATTGTTCTATGAAAGGGACCAATATCCTAGGAGGGATATTTGTTCATTCCATTATGGAGACTTTACGTAATAGAGTCATAGAGATGTACAGCATGGAAACAGACCTTTTGGTCCAACCTGCCAGCATCCGGCCCATATCCCTCAAAACCTTTCCTATTCATATATCAATCCAGTTGTCTTTCTGCCCTCGGTAGTATAGTGGTTAGTATCCCCGCCTATCATGCGGGTGATTGAGGTACAAGTCGCTGCCGGGGAGGTTCCGAGTGTTCTGTTGCATCAAGGTTTGGGGCAGCATGGTGGCTCAGTGGTTGGCACTGCTGCCTCACAGTGCCAGGGACCCAGGTTTGTTTCCAGCCTTGGGTGACTATCCGTGTGGAGTTTGCACATTCTCCCCGCGTCCACGTAGGTTTCCTCCAGGTGCTCTGGTTTCCTCCCACCGTCCAAAGATGTGTAGGTCAGGTGATTCAGCCATGATAAATTAACCACAGTGTTAGGTGCATTAGTCAGAGGGAAATGGGTTCGGATGAGTTACTCTTCAGAGGGTCAGTGTGGACTTGTTGGGCCGAAGGGCCTGTTTCCACACTGTATGGAATCTATAGGAAAATAATGTTGCTATTGTACTTCTTCGGGTAGTTCATTCCCTACACGTACCATCCTCTAAGTCTCTTTGATAAGTTTCCCCTCTCACTTTAAACCTATGCCCTCCAGTTCTGGACTCCCCAACCCAGGAAAGAGTACTTATCTATTTACCCTATCCATGCCCTTCATAATTTTCTATAAGGTCACCCCTCAGCCTCCGACACTCCAGGGAAAACAGCCCCAACTTATTCAACCTCGCCCTATAGTTTAAATCCTCCAAACCTGGCAACATCCTTGTAAATCTTTTCTGAACCCTTTCAAGTTTCACAACACCCTTCCGATGAGAAGACAACCAGAACTGCATGCAATATTTCAAACGTGGCCTAACTAATGTCCTGTACCGCCGCAACATGACTTCCCAACTCCTGCACTAACATCCTGACCAATAAGGGAAAGAATACCAAAAGCCTTCTTCACTATCCTAGCTACTTGTGACTCCACTTTCAAGGAGCTATGAACCTGCACTCCAAGGTCTCTATTCAGCAACAGTCCTTAGGACCTTACCGCTAAGTGTATAAGTCCTGCTAAGATGTGCTTTCCCAAAATACAGCACCTCGTATTTATCTAAATTAAACTCCATCTGCCACTTCTCAGCCCCTTGGCCCGTCTGAACAAGATCCCATTGTAATGCGAGGTAACCTTCTTCGCTGTCCACTACATCACCAATTTTGGTGTCATCTACAAACTTACTAACTATAACTCTTAAGCTCACATCCAAATCATCTATATAAATGATGAATAGTGGACCCAGGACAGATCCTTGTAGCACTCCACTGGTCACAGGCCTCCAGTCTGAAAAACAACCCTTCACCACCACCTTCTATTTTCTACTTTTGAGCCAGTTCTGTATCTAAATGGCCAATTCTCCCTGTATTCCATGAGATCTAACCTTGCTAAACAGTCGCCCATGAGGAACCTTTTTGAACAACTTACTAAAGTCCATATAGATCATATCTACTGCTCTGCACTCATCAATCCTTTCTGTTACTTCTTTTAAAAACTCAATCAAGTTGTGAGACATGATCTCCCATGCTAAATGAATACTTCACGTCAGTTTTTATTGTGGAGAACGAAATGGAGTCTAGAGAATGCAGAAAAATAAACTTAGATATTTTGAAAAGAGAAAGTTCGAGAGGTCTTAGAGAATATACAGATCAATAACGCTCCAGGATCTGATCTAATGTATCCTAGAACGTTGTGGGAAGTAAGGGAGGAAATTATGAGATCCCTTGCAGAAATAGTTGCATCATCTATAACTACAGGTGAGGTGCAAGGTGGCTAACCTTTGCTTAAGAAAGGTTGTAAAGAGAAACTGGGGAACTATAGACCTGTGACACTGACTTTGGTTGTGGAAGCGATTATAAAATATAGGATTTATGGACACTTAAGGGAGGCAAAAATTGATTAGGGATAGTCTGGATGGTTTTGTGCGAGGAGAATCATTTCTCAAAAACCTGACAATGTTTTGAAGACGTTACCAAAAAGATTGATGGTGGCACAGCAGTAGACCTTGTTTATTTATATTTTAGTAAAGCCTTTGACAAGGTTCCACAAGGTAGATTAATTCGTAAAGTTTGAACACATGGGATTCAGGGCGAGCTTGCCAATTTGATACATAATTGGCTTCACAGCAGGAGACAGAGTGTAATGGTGGAGGGTTGCTTTTTGGACTGGAGGCCTGGTGATCCACAGGGATCGGTTCTGGGTCCACTTTTGTTTATCATTTAAATAAATGATTTGGATGAGAACACAGAAAGCATAATTAGTAAGTTTGTGGATGACATCAAAATTGGTGGCAAAATAGACAGTGAAGAAGGTATTCTAAGATTACAAAAGGATCTTGATCAAATGAGTCAGTGGGCTGTAAAATGTCAGATGGAGTTCAATCTGGATAAATGCGAGGTATTGCATTTTGATACAAGAAACAAGTGTAGACTCATACAATTAATGGTAGGGCCTTGAGTAGTGCTGTAGAAGAGAGGGACCTATGGGAGCAGGCACATAATTCTTTGAAGTCTGTGCCACATATAGACAGGGTGGTTAAAAAGGCATTTGACACACTTGCCTTCATTGCTGTGTCCTTTGAATATAGGAGTTAGAACGTTATGTTAAGGTTGTACAGGACATTGTTGAGGCCTGTTCTGGAATAGTTTCCAGTTCGGTCATCCAGTTATAGAAAGGATATTATCAAGCTGGAGAGGTTTCAGAGGAGATTTACCAGGATATTGTTGGGTATGGAAGGTTTGAGTTATAAAGAAAGGCAGCAAAGGCGGGACTTTTTTCACTGGAGCGTATGAGGTTGAAAAGCGACCTGACAGAAGTTTATAAAATAATGAGAGATATAGAGGGAGTTGATGGAAGTTGTTTTTTCCCTAAGATGGGGAATTTCAAGACACAGTTGACATTTGTAAGGTGAGAGAGAGATTTTAAAAATGACATGAGAAGCAAATTTTCTTTACACAGACGCTTGTGGAATGAACTTCCCGAGGAAGTGGTGGATACTGTTACAATTACAATGTTTAAAAGAGAGTTGGATGCATACATGAACAGGAAAGGCTTGGAGGAATATGGGCCAGGAGTAGGTAGGTGGGACCAGTTTAGTTTGGGTTCGTGTTCAACGTGGACTGGTTGAACTGAAGCTTACTCTCATATTTCATCTTCTCACCCCTTATTGATTTTTATCCTCTGCCAGGTTTTAAAGGCTTCCCAATCCTCTGCATTCCCACTAGTCTGCACAACATTGAATACTTTTTCTTTTGCTGTCCCTGACTTCACTCTTCAGCCATAGTTGCCTCGTCCTCCCCTTAGTTTCCTCTTCCTTGAGATAAATTGCTGCTGTGCCTCCCAAATTACCCTGAGAAACCTCTATCATTGCTGCTCCACTATCAGCCTACTAGGCTCCTCTTCTATTTAACTCTGGCCAGCTCCTCCCAGTCTTCATTGCTATCTTTACTCAACTGTCGCACCATTATAGCTGAGGTGATGGCCTCACGGCATTATGGCTTGACTGTTAATCCAGAGATCCAGCTAATGTTCTGGGTATCTGGGCTTGATTCCTGCCACAACATGTGGTGAAACTTGAATTCAACAAAAATTTGGAATTAAAAGTCTAAAGATGACGGTTCATTGTCAGAAAAATACATCTAGTTCACTAATGTCTGTTAGGGAAGGAAATTATAATCCATACCTGGGCTGGCCAACGCGTATTTCCAGTCCTACAGTAATGTGGTTGACTCTCAACTGCAATTAGGGAAAGGCACTAAATGCTGGCCAATAAATCCAGCAACACCATCAAACCATGAATTGAATTTTTAAAACCATTCCAGCTTCTCACTCTGAACCTGCAGGGTGAATTCTATGAAATTATGGTCAATTCCGCCTAGAGGTTGCTTCACTTTAACATCACATCACCAAATCCAGAATTACTTGTTGCTGAGTGGGCTGCCCTAAAACAAAGCTTGTAGAAATTCCATGAAATCCTTTTCTTGAGATCTGCTACCATGCTGCTTTTCCCAGTCCACCTGCATATTGAAATCCCCCTTGCTTTCTTACATACCTTTTCTATCTGCTAGTTTATTTTCTGCACCACATCTTGACCACCGCTAGGAGGCCCATATATAACTTCCGTCAGGGTATTTTCTCCTTTCTGGTTCTTTAACTTTACCCACAAAGATTCTACGCCTTCCAACTCTATACCGCTTCTTGCTATCAATTTAATTTCACTTCATACGAACAGGGCAACCTCAATCACTCTGCCCATGTGCATATCCTATTTATACAACATGTATACTTGGATATTTAGTTTCTAGTCCCTTTGCAACAATGTCTCT